>NC_068296.1:4327476-4439976 GCF_025860055.1 Xyrauchen texanus | reverse complement strand
AGACTTTTTTTTTCTTTCTTTTTTCTTTTTTTTATGGCCCACCCAAAAGTAATTTTCTGGCTATGCCACTGGTTGATGTATGGCATGTATAGGTAAATCAGAATAACCATAGTGTTACTACTAGAGGTACTACTGTAGTAATGTTGTTTTTTTTGTCAGAATGATTATGAATTTAATTACCACAGTTTTGGGTTTCCACAAACATCATAGTTAAAATATGGTTACTGTAGTAAAACCATGGTTCATTTTTCATAAGGTGAGAATAAAGCTATTGTGAGGGAACGCAAAACTATTTCAAAAAAATAAATTCCCTACCTGTCCCCTAAGGGGTCTGTAGAGATGTTCTGATTTCTAAACTACTTTTTTAGAAATGTTCCTGGCGTATGATAAAACTATGCAAAAAATCCCACATACTTACACTAAAGGAGGGACTCGAGCCATATCTAGAAACCAGAATATCATAGACTTGAGTTTGGGCTATTTTGGCCAGTAAGCAACCACCTAGCAACCGCAGAGCAGTGCCCTAGCAAGCACATTGAACCTCACAGTCACATGCTAAAAAAACACTCAGAACACTGTACCAACCACATAGCAATGGCCTGGCAACCTCGGAGAACTTCTCTGTTTATCACTCAAACTGGCAAATTTGATTAAGTGTCTGTTAGAATCGAAAATGAATGAGCACTTTCTGCCTCACAGTCTGCTGAAAAGAAGTACTGGCCATTCCACAAATTTATAGAGTTTATGTTGTTTAGGATGGATTATGTTCGCAGTCAGCCAGAGTGCTGCTCTATTTATTAAGAATAGCTTTTAAGGTTTGGCTTTGCAGGCAGCACAAAATAGGTTTTTTTAAACGTTGACTATGGCTTGATGGGACCAGAGCTCTCTAAACAATGCAGAATCATCAATGCCCACAAACACCTCTCCACAGTGCTTATTCATGCCGAAAGATTTCCAGTCTATCAGACAGATGACGGATCAGGGTTAAACTACACCTGAAGCATGAATTAACTCTCTCTCATACACACATACACTTACACTCCGATAGCTTAAATCCCATCACCCAGAAAGCCTGAGGGCAAGAGCACAGGGACCACACACAGAAAACCGCTATCTCTCAACAGCGGAATACTTAACCGATGCTGACTATAGTCTCACACACAAACACTCTTCTATCATTCTGAGGTCTTACTGTATCTCTAAACTTGCACATACTGTGTATACAGTGGGTTCCAATAGTATGATGCCACACTGACATAAACCTGTAAAACAAAGAAACGTGAAGAAATTCATCCTCACCTGGAGCAGGTTATGGAGTCTCCTTCTGGGGCTTCTGGTGCTGGACAGCAGAACTGATGCAGGACTGTCTGACTCCTGTAGAGGTCAAAGGTTAAAATCCACATTACTGCAAATGACTGCTAATAATTGTACGTGACATCATTTGTCCTTCATTGGAGACCTGAGCACTAAAATGCTGGGCTAAAAAAAAATTCAAATAAGGGTTTATAACCCCTGTGACCTCAACCAAAACACTAGAAATTGACCGATACTTTTTTTAAGTTAAAAAATTGTCTTAGTCCTCCAAGAGTACAAAATGAGTAAAGTCCCAGATGCATGTTGTTGTTGTTGTGCATCTAAAAGTCCTATAATAACCAAACAAAAATACGATTTAGTGCATAAACAAGCCCAAAATGGACTGGGGACCCTCACACAAACACACAAGGGAAACAAAACATTCACTCTTAAAATCATCTATAATGTATAACAAAAGAATGATTATAAAGTAATCACTGTGAAATAGGCTTATAAATACTATATGAGCAATAATTAATATACAGTAGTAGATTAACATTCATCAATGGTAGATCATCAGCAATCGCTTGTCAATTGTCACTTAAAATGTGTGTTTTTTAATAACATTTCTCATTAAAATTATTAACCAAATATTTTTAAAAATGTATAAATATATAGCGCAACTACTGGCGGCAATTTTGCCGATAACCGATAGTTCCAAAAAGCAACTATCGGCACTGATTAATCAGTAAAACCGATATATCGTTCAACCTCTACAAGACACATAACCTTGGGTTGCTCGGGGGGGCATTTATTTAATCACATTTATTTTCAGACAAAATTCTTTATTGTCATGTTCACTTTTGTTCAAGGTGATTAAATCAAAAGATTTACAATAACTGTCCAATAAGTGAAAGGAAAGTTTTTGGGCTAAAGCCCCCATCAAAATCACACTGGGCCTCATCCATGAAACTTTTGTAAATTCGGAGTAATGCTGCCTTCAAGTGCTGTCGGAATGATCCAACTTCCCACTTCTGAAGTGGTAATACTGAGTACGCTGCGTTCAAGCACTTTGTTGTTGGAAATAACAGGAAACATGGACGACGCCAGGTTTAGTCATACATTTTTCTTGAGGAACTTTTATTTTGACACCATAATAAATATTACCAGAGGTTTGAAAGTACAAGAAGCTTGAAGTAGGCTACATCGGTTTTTACAAGCCCCATGAATAGGTGGCAGTGCACCTCAACAAACCTCACAAGCAGCAAAGCCACCGACTGAGAACCACTCACTGAAGCCCAACTGATGGATGAAACCAGAGAGCATTTAGCAGAGACGGGCCACTTCTATTCAAATGAATAGGGGGAAATTGGAATGCTCAACCAAGGAGCTCTAGCGCCCAATGGTCAACGGATGTAGAAAGGAAGTCCCACCTTAATGATAAAAGAGCCAGTCACCTTTTAGATACGGACTTACCCTATCAATCAACTCTAGAACGTGCATGCGCAATAGCTATACAAGCCGGAAAGATTTTTTTTTTTTTTGCATAATATGAGGTAAAGAATCACAATTTACGATTCCAGTATTGTCAGATTTTAGTGCTGATTTCAAATATGTTCTTTGATCGTAATCTTGACCAACTGTTTTTGAGATTTCGGTCTTTCTACATTCAAGTAGATAGGAGCTGCAATGGCATGACTGGAAAAAGATTCCCGGGAGCGTTCCAAAGATGGCCGACAGTGGACTGACTTGCTAAAAAGACTTTGATATTACTCAGTTAGCTTGTTGTCGATAATGGTCAAAGGTTGGGATAATTATTAATATATTTTCATGGTGTAAAAATTTACAACATGCATGAAATGAATTAATTTAAGGTTGATTTCACTTATTTAATTATTAGTGGGGTTTTTTCATTACTTATTTAACTTAACTTCTATCGAAATGTCGTCATGTCGAACACAACACGTTCAGATGTCTTATGCGCAATTTACACGTGGTGGGGAGCAGGTGTAAATTTAGTTCGTACCAACATACACTTTAAAAATGCAAAATAAATGTCTGAATCCGAGAATTTACATCTGAATGGCTTTATGAACAGTTTACACAAATTCGTTCTGCTCGTGTTTAATGAATGAGGCCTAATAATGTATCTAATAATGCATTTTTGCCAACTGCCTTAGTGGTGTAAGTTTTACCACTGATCAGCCATAATGGCTGAACTTTGAACAGGGCTAAATTTAATAAAGGAATTTAATGTACCAATGTAAAATTGTATTGAATAAGTAATCAGAATTTAACATCTTTTACTCCTCGAGTACATTTACATTTATGCATTTGGAAGATGCTTTTATCGAAAGCGACTTACAGAGCCCTTATTACAGGGACAATCCCCCCCGGAGCAACCTGGAGTTAAGTGCCTTACTCAAGGACACTGTGGGGATCGAACCAGCAACCTTCTGATTACCAGTTATGTGCTTAGACCACTACACCACCACCACTCCACGTCTGCTAAATTACAAGAACTCTACGTATTTCACTCTAAATGATTCATCTATATTTCTTGTATTTTCATCTATTAGAGATGCAGCAGTCTCAAAATACCTGCCATAACCTGACACGTTAATGATAACGATGTGAGATTAATGAGCTGCATACTAGAGCATAATGGTGCACTAAAAGTGTCTCACACTTCCAGCACAACTAGCTAAATTTCTTAATGCAAACCCCTGTGCAAACACACTCACACACTCTGAGATTTTAAGACTAAATGTTTTCCAGCCCTAAGGAAAAGATAATGTTACCATTAAACAAATCAGAGGAGAATGTCTCATTCTAGTTTTGCTTGTGGGGAAACACACACACACACACACACACACACACTGTGAGTACTCTACAAATGCAACATTAAATGTGTACTGAACCAGATGACCAGTCGTAATGGAAGATAGATTTTTTGCTGAGATACACACACACACATACACACACAATCTCTCGCTCTCTTGCTCTCTCTTAGTGTGGATTAGATTTCCAGCTGGCGGATAAACTCCACATGCACTATGGGAATGTCACTTAAAGCTGCACTGTACGCACATGTCAGTGTGTGTGTGAGTACACACACTTGTATACTTGCAATAATGTTGTGAAGTGCTTTTCTAATGCAGTCTCGGCGATACTTGCTTTAATAATCAGGTGCATTAAAAGCCTCGTCCAAAGGCCTTTTACCCTGGAAAGAGTGAATGTGGGTAGTTGACAAACAGTGTTGGGTGTAACCTGATAAAAATGTAATTAGTTACTGTAATCGGATTACTTTTAGTCAAAAAAGTTTTTCATACTCACACACACACACACTCACACACACACACATGTTTGTATTCCTATCCTTATGAGGACTTTCCATAGACATAATGACTTTTATACCGTACAAACTATAGATTCTATCCCTAAACCTAACACAACCACTAACACTAATCATCACACGAAACTTTCTGCATTTTACATTTTCAATAAAACATTGTTTAGTATGATTTTCAAGCGATTTGAAATATGGGGACACTAGTCTATGTCCTCATAAAGCACATTTATAGCATAATAACCTTGTGATTACCAGTTTATAACTTACAAAATTGTCCTGGTTTATCACAAAAACGCACACACTCATACTCACACACACACACACTCATACTCACACACACACACACACACACACTCACACACACACACACACACACACACTCACACACACACACATGTTGGTGCAGCTATCCTTATGAGGACTCTCCATAGACATAATGATTTTTATTCTGTACAAACTATAGATTCTATACCCTAACCCTAACCCTACCCCTAAACCTAACCCTCACAGAAAACTTTCTGCATTTTTACATTTTCAATAAAACATTGTTTAGTATGATTTTTAAGCTGATTTGAATTATGGGGACAATAGAAATGTCCTCATAAGGTCACATTTATAGCTATAATACCCTTGTAATTACTAATTTGTAACCTAAAAAAATGTTCTCATAAACCACATAAACAAGCCCACACACTCACACACACTCACACACACACACACTCACACACACTCACACACACACACACACACACACACACACATACTCACACACACACACACACTCACACACACACACACACACACTCACACACACACACTCACACACACACACACACACACACACTCACACACACACTCACACACACACAGTAATTGCAATTTAAATTCTTGCAATCAGATTACATTTACTCACGTTCAGTTAAGGTTAAGGACATTACTAGGATTACACAATCTTTTTTAAATCATATTATTTATGTGCAATACATTTTAAATATGTTTGCGTTTATGTGACATCTGAAGGGTGTTTATTGTATATAGACATTATTTTGAAGCGGGAAAAAGGTGTTTTAGAAAGTGATGTAAAGTAATTAGTGGTGTGATTACTTTCACTATGAAGTAATTACTAATGTAATCTGATTACATTTTAGATAAATAATTAGTTATTTGTAATGGATTACTTTCAGTATGAAGTAATCATTGAAGTAATCTGATTACAAAGATAAATATTTTGTAGTGGATTACTTTTTGAATAATCTACTGAACATTGTTGACAAATAACATGGAAATTTCCTTGTTTTTTCATAATCAAGATTTTTAGGTTGGAAATTGATATATAACAAAGACAAATTGTATATTTTTAGATGCTATAACTGCTAACCATTTAGTTTTAGTTTTTCCAAAAAAAATAATTCATTCAAGGATGAAAAATCAGCAGTAAAAAAGGTGAGAAAGTCATAGTAGAAGTATAATTTATGTTGTTTTGTTTTTTGTATTTAAAGTTTTTTTTAAGCGTTTTTCAAGTGATTTTTAATTAAGACGATTTTGAACATTTTAACAAACATTTTGGGCAAATTAGCTTAAAAAAAAGGCTACTATAGCTCAAAGGTGATTGGTTTGCATACCTGTTTATTCATTTGTCAGGGACAACACATATTAATTATCATCACATAGTCTAATTGTCATCTATCGTACCTGGGCAGGTTGATGTTAAGAGAAATGACCCATTAGAAATCAATATTGAGAAGAGAAATGACACTAAACCAAAACATAATCTATGCACATACACTATAAGCTTTCTATGTTCAAATTCACTGATGCATTTATGCTGCAGAGGAATAAATCATTGTCCATTAAATTAATAATTGATGTGTTTGTGCATGTATTTATTTATTTATTTATTTGGAATTTTGTGAAATGAAGCCTTTGGGTTATTTGTAATCAATAAACATATAGGCAAAAATTGCTCTTTGTATTATTATTATTATAATAATTATCATCTAAAATAAATACATTTTAATGTGCAGTCATTTTAACATTACAAATAAAAAACCCAGCACACTGATTAATGTTCATAACCCAGCAATTGTCATTTTTAACCCCGCACTTTTTAGAGTGTATTCTTACAAATGTTTTGCAGTTCATTTAAAGGTGCACTCAGTAATTTTTTAATATGTCATCTTGGACTTACACTGACACCTTGTGGCCTGAATTCAGCATCATTCAAATGCAATTGTCTTGCATTTGTCTATTCACAGTAAACCAGGATTCATTTAATCCCTGATCGAAAGTGCCTAACAAGTTTAAGCGAGTAGCATTCCGTTGGTCATGTGATCACAACATGGCCGCCCCCATGAGGGGACCCTCTC
Source organism: Xyrauchen texanus (assembly GCF_025860055.1). NCBI lineage: Eukaryota > Metazoa > Chordata > Actinopteri > Cypriniformes > Catostomidae > Xyrauchen > Xyrauchen texanus. The sequence goes on along the minus strand of NC_068296.1, from coordinate 4,432,965 downwards.
CATGTAGAATAAAACAGCTTTTATAATGTTACTGATATATCTCAACTCTTCATCTCATACGAGTGCTTGTGATTTTATTTATATGCATCATATATGGAGTGGTGGTGGTGTAGTGGTCTAAAGCACATATCTGGTAATCTGGTAATCAGAAGGTCACTGGTTCGATCCCCACAGCCACCACCATTGTGTCTTTGAGCAAGACACTTAACTCCAGGTTGCACTGGGGGGATTGTCCCTGTAATAAGTGCACTGTAAGTCGCTTTGGATAAAAGCGTCTGCCAAATGCATAAATGTAAATGCATCAAAATGACTGTTTATTTCTTTAGGAGTAAAACTTTTTTTAATGAGGAAACATTTGACTGAGTGCCCCTTTAAATAACTTTGTGGTATGACAACAAATGTTTTTAAGTACAAATATTTAATGTTGTCTCGCAAGAAATGGGAGATCACTAGGAATCAGAAAAAACATGTTGATTGAAGTAGTTATGTTAGTACAGGACACCATGTACTCTCTACTGCTGACCTACAATGTGAAAAAAATGAGATTGTGTGTGCATTTATTAAGACTGGATTGAGCCATGCAAACAAAACATACATTATGTACTATACATAGTTTCTGAAAGATTAGAAACCATGGACACTGCACCCCTGATTTAAAAAAACAGCACCCAAATGTCTCTTGAAATGCAGACGTTGTGCTGCATGCATGCATTTTTATATTACTTGGATATTCACTGTGGCGTACATACTACAGTGCAATGTCTCTGTTATGTAATCCTGATGGCGTATGTAAGCTGCCTCAAAATTGCACTGCTGTCAGATTGTGACTGATTTGTGCTCTTCTAAGATTTATGTGTGATTATAACTCACTCGGATGCGCGTGAGAGTCCCACAGCTCGACACAGGGTGGCAGGTGTCTGTGGGACCAGGGACCGACAGCAGGGGTCCTGAGCATCATCATCGACTTCATCAGAAGAGTCCGGATTGGCATCGCTGGGTCCCGCGGGCACAAGCTGCATATCGTGCGGGGAATGGTGCTGCTGGCTCGGTGTTTGAACGGGGGTCGTCCCGTCTCTGCTGGCCGGGCTGGCTCGGGGCAAGCTGGAGGTCCGGGGAGGCGGAGGCGGATGATATCGGGGAGGGTGCCGGTGCTGATGACTGCTCGAGTCCCGCAGCTGCCGATTCTCAACCGCTAGATCCTCCAGCCGGCGCTCGAGAATGTCGATCCGGTACCGCTGGGTCTGGATGAGGCTCTGCTGGTTCTGCACGATGGCGGTGAGCTCCTTCAGGTAGAGCACCGCCTGCACGGGATTCTCCAGCAGACTTGACATCCCTGTGGTGATGCTCCCGTTCAAAACCACGAGAAATGATGCGATCTGAGAGGGATGTCTGAGTGACCGGCTGCACGGGTTAATCTTGAAATGGCTGAACCGACAGAGAGCGAAAGAGAGAGAGACAGAAAGAGCGAGAGACCCCCTCCTCCGCCTCCACCTCCTCCGTGCCCGGAGCGCGCATGAAGGGACGCTCGGGATGCTGCCGCTGATGCTCAGGCGAAGATGTCAAAACAGAGGCGTGAAGGGGGCGTGGTCACATGCATTAGTGACGTCATTGGGCACGCTCTCGCTTTATTTAATAGTTTTCCCTTTTCATTTATAGCCTATATGTTTATGTACCTCGGTACAGATTAAGGTTGGCACGCCTGTTGATGTTCTTCAAGTAGCTAAATAAATGAATAAAATAAAACCTTCACATCTTTTTACTTTGTCATTAGTTTCCTTATAGTTACCAAAAGGAAACTTGCAAAAACCAATTTTTCTGAGTGCTTTATTGGTTTGACTGTTTCTCAAACAGAATAAATAAATAAATAAGAAGGATATCTCATATAATATATGCCTAATAGGCCTACTATGTTTCTCATGCAAATGATGAAGAAATCATCGTTAAATATAATAATAATTATCATAATAGAAAATAAAAACATTTTTTTAAAACATTGTTGAAAATTATAAAGGAAAAGTTCATCATACAACGAACAGATATTTCCGTACATACATTAAAAATAAAGATAATTGACTTTTTACACAGGAAAGAATGTGCATGTGTGCGTGTGTGTGTTTGTGTGTGCGCGTGCGCGTGCGTGCGCAAGTGTGTGTTTGAGGGAGATATCGTTTTAATTTTAATAGTAACACCATTACACCATGTTTGTTTGTTAACAACATTAGTAAAAATGTATTAAACAATGAACGATACTTTTACAGCATTTATTAATCTTGGTTAATGCTAATTTTGATTTTAACATATACTAATATATTTTTAGGTCTATAAAAGTTGTATGTGTTTACATTAGTAAACATTTATAATGCTGTCAATAAGAAATATTATTTACAAAAATAACTAAATAAATAATATAACACAGAGATGCTCAATCAGAAAGTAAAACAAAGTCAGAAGAAATTAATTAATTGCATGAAACTTTTTTTTCTTCTTACTAGTAATGAAAGACAAAAACATACAACCAAAAGGAACTAATATTACAATCAACTACAATGTACACTGCCTGGCCAAAAAAGTAGTCACAGTTTGTATTTAAATTAGCAGATCCTTAAGAGCCCATGATTGGATCATTATAGCAGTGATTTTTATCTTTCAGCTGGCAACAAATATTTTAACCCTAACTGATGAAGTGTGTAGCTTCTCATTTCTTAAACAACCATGTCGGAAGACGAATCCCGTGGTCACGTATTCCCTGTTTCTGTGCTTAGACTTTTATTTTGAAATCCTTGTTTATGTCCCTGTTCCTGTTTCCTGATAATTTTTTCTTTTCATTGTAGTTTCTTTTCATGGTTGTTTTCCCCAGGTGTTCCTCGTTCCCTTGTTTCCCTTGTGTTTTTAACCCCTTGTTTCCCCTGATTTCTGTGTCGGTCTTCACATGTGTTGTCATGGTCTTTGTCTTGTTCCCTGCGTTTTGTGTCCTGTTATCCTGAGTTACCTTATTCATCTGTGTTTAGATCCTCATTCCTCGTCTGCCTCGTCACAGAAAGAAACCGTGACACCGGTGGTCGTGGAAAAGATGTTACTGTGTTTCAGGAGGGGCAAATTATTGTCCTGCATCAAGCAAAGAAACCAACTAAAGAGATTGCTGAAATCACTGGAGTGGGTTAAAAACTGTCCAGCACATTATTAAAACCTGGAAAGATAGTGGTGATCCATCAGCTTCATGGAAAAACTGTGATCTGAGATCACTAAAACGCTGAAGTCACATCGTAAAAAATCGACAGTAGAACTCACGACTATGTTTAATAGTGAAAGTAAGAGCATTTCCACACGTTCAATGCGACGAGAACTTACAGGATTGGGACTAAACAGCTGTGTAGCCACAAGAAATCCTCTTGTTAGTGAGGCTTTTGGAAAAAAAATGACTTCAATTTGCTCAGGAGCATAAAGATTAGACTGTGGAGCAATGGAAAAGTGTCATGTGGTCTGATGAGTCCAGATTTACCCTATTCCAAAGCAACGGTGAGTCAGGGTAAGAAGGGAAGCACATGATGCACCCATCATGCATAGTGCCCACTGTACAAGCCTCTGGAGGCAGTGTTGTGATCTGGGGTTGATTCAATCAGTGAGGTCGAGGCTCTGCAACATTATGCGGCAATGTACCCGAGTGTACTGAATGACCAGGTTATCCCAGCAATGGATTTTCTTCCCTGAAGGCACGGGCATATTCCAGTAAGACAATACCAAGATTCATCGGGCTCAGATTGTGAAAGAGTGATTCAGGGAGCGTGAGGAATCATTTTCACACATGAATTGGCCACCACAGAGTCCTGACCATAACCCCATTGAAAGTCTTTGGGATGTGCTGGAGAAGACTTTACGGAGTGGTTCAACTCTCCCGTCATCAATACAAGATCTCGGCCCAAAATTAATGCAACTCTGGATGTAAATAAACGTTGTGACGTTGCATAAGGTTGTTGAAACAATGCCACGATAAACGCGCGTCGTAATAAATAAATAAAACAATACCATAAAATCTTTTATAGCAATATTTACAAACTCTTATATAAAAATAATTTAATCCAATAATTTCAAATTGCATTAATTGCTTTTTACGTTTCTTCTGGCTTTGCACAATGACTTTGCGTGCCATGTGATTTGACAATGCATAAGTTTTGATCCTGAAACACTCGGTGAAACCGATTGTGCTTGTGATGTTTAAATGGTCAGGTAAAGTATTTGCATTTATTTTTACAGTGATATTTTGAGTTATAGACATCTCTTTCACATTCAGTCCCGAGCCTCTCTGTCCGAACACGTCTAATGAGATTCAACATGGAAATCACCTGATGTGAAATTGATTATTTCACAGTCTTATTTAAGGGTTTGCATAGCTGCACACACTATAGCAGTGTTTATTAAATGTCATCCAAGCTTGTCTGCGAGCCATCATGTGATTATTTATTTGTGTGTTTGTGTTGTTTCCGTATGTTCTCATGTAATTTTATGCCTCTGTTTGTTCTCTATTGGGGCTTTTCCACTGCACGGTACAACTCAACTCAACTGGACTCTGGAGCTTTAGGGGGTTTTCCACTGTGGATAGTACCTAGTTCCTGATACTTTTTTAGTACCACCTCGGTTGAGGTTCCAAGCGAGCCGAGCCGATATTAAATGTGACGTCAAAATCCTGCAGATCACTGATTGGTCAGAGAGAATCGTCACTACCAGCGTCACTGGATTTCCGACACGTGACATCAACCCGCTAGTTTTAAAGTTAGCAACAGCGATAGCAGTATCATTTGTTCACGGGACTTTTGAATTGTGAAAAAAGAAATGGTTGTGCACAAACCACGCTGTGGTCAATAAACGAGGTGCAGACGGTCCACTCAGTAACGATGAGCGAAATGAAAAAGTCTCTCAGGAAGTGACTCAGCTGTTGGCCGCACACGGCTACCACCGGATCTACCAACAGTGTAGGGAAAAGTTAAAAAAAAATCATTAAAAGTGACTACAGAACCATCAAGGAAAAGTGGAAGTGGTTCAAACAAATGGACGCTAATCTATACCGGTGAGCAATGGGAGGGAGAGCGCCCTGGACGCAACCACGATGGAGGATGGTACGTTTTGTTACGTTGACTCTAAACGCTGCTTGAAAGCTTCACTTTATTTAGTTGAGCAGCTACTGGAAAGCTTCTAAAACAACCAGGCCAATTAAACTGTTATACTTGTGTAAAATCACCATGTAACAACTGCTTTATGCAGCACAATGAGCTAGTAGCTAACAGCTAGCGGTCGTGTTATTGTTTATTGTTTTGTGTCATGTTTAAGATGATGTCATGGCAGTAGAGGCGGCGCAACTATGACGATCATCCTATAATCCCACCCACGTTTAGGCGACAATAAACTGCAGTGGAAATGCAAACTCAGAAAAGTAAAGTGAGTAGAGTCGAGGCGAGTCGAACCGTAACGTGCAGTGGAAAAGTGCCTTAAGTTTTATATGATTGTGGACTAAAAATGCCACCAAATGTGACAATTATGCACCAGTTATAAAAACGTTGGGGCAAAAAATATGGACAGGCCAAATATTTAAAATATATATTCTAGCACAACGGTTAAAGTGTTTTTATATCTTGTGTAATATGACATAGCCTAAGTATTGTTTACTGAAAATATGCCCACATAAATGTACAGAAAAATCCAGAAAAATCAAATGTCTAAAGGAGATCTGAGAATAAAGTAGCTATTTAATGAAAGTTATAAATGTTGGAAAATCTGAGGACACCGAGTTCAATGATCAGGTTAAAAGTTCATGGTGAAAGGTCAATTAAACACATTTGTACAGTTTGAAAAATGTGTTGTTTGTCTTTGTGAGTGTAGGATGACGAAGAAATGTTACCTGGATGGACAGGTGTATTCTGTACCTCTGATCCAGCCTGTCTTAAGGAGAGAAGAGGCTGTGCATCAGATCACGGATGCTTTACAGTACCTGGAGACTATATCAGCAGACATCTTTACCAGATAAACAAACATATACATGCTCATTCATATTACATAACTGTTGCACTGCATATCAAAGGCATTAAAGACCAGAGTCTAGGATCTTGAACCAATTAAAGATCAGTACTACATGAGTACATTAATGATCATTACTGCCTGGGTTGCCTATTCATTTTTGTGCTTTATATGGATCAAAAAATACAAATGTATATTTTAGTTAAACTCTCTCTCACACTGGCCCTGGGCCATCCTGTCTGGTGAGCCCTGCTATTATGGGAGATGGTATGCTTAGACAATGTGCAAAAACAATGGGAGAGAAATACAATAAAAGGTGTATTTTGAATAAGATGACATTGTGTGAGAGCGTGAGTGCTCAAATATGCTAATTCCAGCTGAACAGGCTGGAAAACCATCCACAGAGTTACCATGACAACATTGCAAGTCGGGGTCCAGGGAACATATTGGTGTGCCTGTGTGTGTGTGTGTGTGTGTGTGTGTGTGTGTGTGTGTGTGTGTGTGTGCGTGCGTGCGTGCGCATGTGCGTGGTGAGGCAGTGCTTTTTCTAGGTCAGCTCCATTAAGCTGCAGTCTCACTGTTCCTCCTCACTTTTAGTCACTCTCCTGTCATTTTTTTCCTTTTCTAATGGAGGTTATTTTAGACAGCATGTGCCATAGGCAATATAAGAACACAGTGACTCGGTAATGACAATATGACTGTACACATGCACGATTACACACTCATTTTCTTTGCTTTTTGTTTATGTTTTTAGGGTTTGACAAAGTTGCCGTACTAGTATTTTTCCATTTTTGTTGTTTAAAGCAGTGTAGAATGTACAAACTAAAGATGCAAGTATCCAGTTAACAAGATCAGTTATAAGTGGTGTTGTAAAAAGGCATTAGTCAGCCAGGATAAATGGTTTTATCATGGGGCCAGGACAGAATCTGTTACTGTGTAGCTTACTGCAATACACCATGTGCTTGGCTTATCATCCAGGCTGAGAAGTTTGTAGAATTCCTCATTCGTCTCATTTCTCATATCGCAGAATTTCATGGCTTATGTTGTTTTTTTAATGGCCTAGAGGGCCACACATTTTTTACACAATGTTAACTCAAAATTCACTCCAAAATAGCTTAAAACAGAATATTCATTATGCACTATGCAACAAACATGTCTACTAATTGGGCAGTCGGCCACTGTTAAGTAATCTCACAATGGCCAAATATTGTTCAGTTGCTCAGCCGGGCCCATATAATAGTCTATCGCTAGTTTTTAATTAGCACGAAAGTAGACCAGTGGAAACAACTGACTTCCACATGACATTTGGTGCAATTTTAATGTGTTCATCTGCATACTCCTACACCTTTTTGGACTTCATTCGGCTTTGACAGCGTGCCTCAGAGTGTGGAGAAAAACTGTGTGCAACTTCAGTCCGTCACAGACCTGATCAAACTGGCTCAGGCCAAAGTCCTGGAGATCAAAGGAAGCAAAAAAGCCACAAAGGTGATGCTGACCTAATCATGCACAAACACTCTTGACAGTAAGTCAGTCACCCAGTGGAAGTTTAAACATTGTAGAAAAGAAAATGATTCTGGGGCATGGTAACTTAGAAACTGTCTGGAGAAGTAAGTGAACATGTGCTGTAGCAGATGCATATCCTAGTGATTAATGGGTAGTTCAAACCCCACTAGGGCTGATTCCTGTTGGTTGTAGGTTCAAACCCCACTAGGGCTGATTCCTGTTGGTTGTAGGTTCAAACCCCACTAGGGCTGATCCATGAAGGCTGTAGGTTCAAACCCCACTAGGGCTGATTCCTGTTGGTTGTAGGTTCAAACCCCACTAGGGCTGATCCATTAATGCTGTAGGTTCAAACCCCACTAGGGCTGATCCATGAAGTTTGTAGGTTCAAACCCTACTAGGGCTGATCCATGAAGGTTGAAGGTTCAATCTCACTAGGGCTGATCCATTAATGCTGTAGGTTCAAACCCCACTAGGGCTGATCCATGAAGGCTGTAGGTTCAAACCCCAGTAGGCATCTAGGTTCACATGCTGCAGGTTCAATGCGCGTCCAGCGTTCAAACCCCACTAGGGCTGATCCATTAATGCTGTAGGTTCAATCCCCACTATGGCTGATCTATTAATGCTGTAGGTTCAATCCCCACTATGGCTGATCTATTAATGCTGTAGGTTCAAACCCCACTAGGGCTGATCCATGAAGCTTGTAGGTTCAAACCCTACTAGGGCTGATCCATTAATGCTGTAGGTTCAAACCCCACTAGGGCTGATCCATGAAGCTTGTAGGTTCAAACCCCACTAGGGCTGATCCATGAAGTTTATATGTTCAAACCCCACTAGGGCTGATCCATGAAGCTTGTAGGTTCAACCCCACTAGGTGTCACGAACCCCGTTACTCTGCCCCATCTCCGCTTCCTCGGGCACGCACACATACACTTCCCGCTCCCTCACTCCGCCCCCTTGAGCTCGTATGCTCTTTTTCCTCCCTCGAGCCCTCACGCTGGTTTTGCCATTACGAGCTCTCGCTCGTAAACCATCTCCTCCCTCTGGCGCACTCACTTCCAATCCCCCAGAACATTATGACCACCTACACTCACGCGCTTCTTATCTCCTGCACATTAGTTTCACCTACACTCGTCCCAATCCACTAGGGCTGATCCATGAAGGCTGTAGGTTCAAACCCCAGTAGGGCTGATTCCTGTTGGTTGTAGGTTCAATCCCACTTGTTTCAACAAATACTACTTGGATTAAGCAAAATCTTTCAAATGGAATCATTTACGAATCAACGTTTTTATTTGGACTCAACAAATTCCCTTACTGAAAGTCACAATATGCTAAATGACTAATTAGTAATTATTGCAGAGTTTATTGGTTTTAAGTATGTTGTAATATGTGTTTGTGTAGGTGTTCTCCAGTGCCAAATACCCAGCTCCAGAAAACTGCATTATTATTCTTCTATCATTATAGATCATATTTAGATTAGATTATATGTTGATCCCACCTCCCAAAATGCTGCCTCGCTTTAAAGTTCAGAGCAAACTCTGCCCACTGGATGACAAGGCCCTACAGGTGAACAGGTTCAGCCATTTGTTCATAACCTCCTCCTCCAGTATGTCCTCTTTCCTCTCTCTATCCGCTAATTTCCAAGTATTTTATAGCAGAGGTTTATGTATTTGCCAGTGTGTATGGACACTAAGAAGAGCTCCGGGGAAGAAACTGAAGAGGGTTTGGGAAGTCTGCCGAGAAACGTCAACTCGGTCAGCTCCTTATTGCTGTTCAAAACAACAGGGAACCTGTGAGTACACACACACCTACACATTTGCTCAGTGTTGCATAAGCAAAATAACCTTATTAGCACTCATCGTTGTGTGTGTATGTGTTGTCTCGAATGCAGTTATAAGAAATATGTGTTTCCTGACCCACTGGCAGAAGCTGTGACTAAAACGCACACCACATTAGAGATGGAAAAGGAAGACAAACCATTTGATGCACCACTGTCAATCACCAAGAGAGAGCAGCTTGAAAGGCAGGTGAGGTTTATATTGTCCTGCTAAATGTGGATTATACAATAGTCTCACTCCCTTTTCCCTGAATCTGAGCATAGCTGGGCCAAACCTATTTGTCAAAGAAGACAGAACAGATCAATTATATGGCTGAAAACCATATGCAAGCTTGTCAGACTTTGAGTTATTTCTTTCAAATATTCTTTCTCAGACTGCAGAGAATTATTTCTATGTCCCAGACCTGGGGCAAGTGCCAGAGATCGATGTGCCATCTTATCTGCCTGACCTTCCTGGCATCTCCGATGACCTCATGTACAGTGCTGATCTCGGCCCAGGGTTCGGTTCATCCATTCCTTCCAGTGCCAGCATTCCCGAACTTCCCTCGTTTAGCTCAGAGCATGATGAATCCAGTGGATCCGGTGAGAATATTTATTTGAGAAATGGATCTGTATTTTAAATTCATCATGAAATCAAAATAGACCCATCAGTGCATGTTATTCATAATTCTTTATCGGAAATTTGATAACTTGGGCACAACCTAAAATGGGTTAGGTTGTTGGTTTATATTAACCAATAGACAGGTAGCTATTCAGGTTGTAGAATCACCCATTTTTCACCATCCAATTTCCAAAGTCCCACCCTAAATTTTTTCTGTCTAAATATATATATGAAATACATCACATTATGAACATATGTGTATTTTACATTTGTTTATTTCTTGCTTTTGTTTTCAATACTCTCACTTTAGACTCAAAGCTCCTCCTCCTCCTCCTCCCCCACCAGAGCCCGGTCTTGGATCAGCCCCACCCCCTTGGAGCCTCCCCTGTCCCACCCCTTCCACCACCGCCTCCACCTATGGCACCAGACAGCACTGATGACACAAGTCGAGCTCCACCCACAGGTACAAGATTTATTTTTTCATATGTAACACCTTTGCAAATCTTTTAACCATTTTGTGTTCCCGGTCAAAAATAAATCTTTCATATTGCATATATTTATAATCAAAAGATATACTTTTTTTAGTAACAATGACCGGGAACGCAACAGGTGTTACAAACTGAAATGAAAACAAAATATTTAGAGAAAACGGTCCCCATTTTCTTGTGTTTTCAGATACCATATGTGAACAAAAATTCAAGGAATTTGATTCCAATTGGATCAAGTAAAAAGAAAAATCCTACAAAATTGTACGTGTCAAAATGACCGAAACACAACATAAGGGTTAATTTATTCAAAATGAACATTATTACTCTAAATATGCTAACTATGTTACTCTTTGCAGGTGCATGCTAGGTGTGGTAAAAGGCACCCTTCTGAAATGTTGTAACCCTCGGATGGTTGATCCAGCCTACTGGAGTCGATACGGAATGCCGGCGGCATCGGCGAAGCAAAACTTCAGATCGAAAAGAACGCAAGATCCAGAAGAAGAAATAGAAAGATCAAGTTTCACCTGGTGGATGATGGTGGAGTGGTGGTGGTGGCGTAGTGGCTAAAGCACAGGGCTGTTAATCAGAAGGTCACTGGTTCTAACCCCACGGCCACCACCATTGTGTCCTTGAGCAAGGCACTTAACTCCAGGTTGTTCCGGGGGGATTGTCCCTGTAATAATTGCACTGTAAGTCACTTTGGATAAAAGCGTCTGCCAAATGCATAAATGTAAATGGATGATAAAACAGGTGAAGAATTTGAGACAAATCTAGAGACCAGATTATCATGGAGACTTGGAGGTGGACTCTTTTGACTTTGAATAAATAACCATCATGCAACTACTCAGAATAACCTTGCAACCGCATAGCAACACCCTGGTAACCCCTCAGAACACTCTAGCATTGTGAAGGTGACTAAAGTATGGGCACTCACATTATCTTCCAAATATAAAAATATATGGTGTATATAATGTTGCAATATGAATATATCAAAACAAAAAAATGAATTCATTGTCATCTTGAGAAATGTTGTTTCAGTATTATTGATATAATGAAGAGTGTGTGGTATTTGGGAAGTTCAAAAGAGAACATTTCTTTCATTAAATCTGCCGTATTAAGCTTTTTCAAATCTGTTTGACATTTGCTCTGAAATTGTCTGGCCCTAGACTCACTAAGACTTGCAAATCTCAAGTTCTTCATTGATATATTTTCAGTTGATAAACTTTAATTTACCATCACTGAGAATTTACTAGATCAAGAGCAAATGCCACGTTTAAGATTTGAAAGAATTCAATTTAATAACAACTTTGTTTCTTGATATTACCTCAGTATATTCGACATTTACTGTAGAATATAACAAAGACATTAGATATGAGTGTTAAATTAGTGGCAGGGTATTTTTATCCCAGAATGCACTGTAATGTGAAGTATTTGCAGATAAAGATATTAAACTAAGCATCATCTTCTTTTCATCAGTTGGTGCGGTGGTCATATGTAATATATATACACTCACCTAAAGGATTATTAGGAACACCTGTTCAATTTCTCATTAATGCAATTATCTAATCAACCAATCACATGGCAGTTGCTTCAATGCATTTAGGGGTGTGGTCCTGGTCAAGACAATCTCCTGAACTCCAAACTGAATGTCAGAATGGGAAAGAAAGGTGATTTAAGCAATTTTGAGCGTGGCATGGTTGTTGGTGCCAGACGGGCCGGTCTGAGTATTTCACAGTCTGCTCAGTTACTGGGATTTTCACGCACAACCATTTCTAGGGTTTACAAAGAATGGTGTGAAAAGGAAAAACATCCAGTATGCGGCAGTCCTGTGGGCTGAAAATGCCTTGTTGATGCTAGAGGTCAGAGGAGAATGGGACGACTGATTCAAGCTGATAGAAGAGCAACTTTGCCTGAAATAACCACTCATTACAACCGAGGTATGCAGCAAAGCATTTGTGAAGCCACAACATGCACAACCTTGAGGCGGATGGGCTACAACAGCAGAAGACCCCACCGGGTACCACTCATCTCCACTACAAATAGGAAAAAGAGGCTACAATTTGCAAGAGCTCACCAAAATTGGACAGTTGAAGACTGGAAAAATGTTGCCTGGTCTGATGAGTCTCGATTTCTGTTGAGACATTCAGATGGTAGAGTCAGAATTTGGCGTAAACAGAATGAGAACATGGATCCATCATGCCTTGTTACCACTGTGCAGGCTGGTGGTGGTGGTGTAATGGTGTGGGGGATGTTTTCTTGGCACACTTTAGGCCCCTTAGTGCCAATTGGACATCGTTTAAATGCCACGGCCTACCTGAGCATTGTTTCTGACCATGTCCATCCCTTTATGGCCACCATGTACCCATCCTCTGATGGCTACTTCCAGCAGGATAATGCACCATGTCACAAAGCTCGAATCATTTCAAACTGGTTTCTTGAACATGACAATGAGTTCACTGTACTAAAATGGCCCCCACAGTCACCAGATCTCAACCCAATAGAGCATCTTTGGGATGTGGTGGAACGGGAGCTTCGTGACCTGGATGTGCATCCCACAAATCTCCATCAACTGCAAGATGCTATCCTATCAATATGGGCCAACATTTCTAAAGAATGCTTTCAGCACCTTGTTGAATCAATGCCACGTAGAATTAAGGCAGTTCTGAAGGCGAAAGGGGGTCAAACACAGTATTAGTATGGTGTTCCTAATAATCCTTTAGGTGAGTGTACATTTTATATGTAATTATTATTAAGTATTTGTAAATATATTTATTTAATTTACACACACACACACACACACACACACACACACGCACAAACACACACACACACACACACTATACAGTACATTCAGAAACTATTCAGACCCCATTTTGATATGTTGCAGCCTTACCTTAAAATGCTTTAAATATTTTTTTCACAATAATCTACACTCCATACCCCATTATGCCAAAGCAAAAAAAATATGAAATATCACATTGACAGTATTCAGACCCTTTGCTATGACACTTGAAATTTAGCTTAGGTGCATCCCATTACTCTGGATCATCTTTGAGATGTGTCTACAATTTGATATAAGTCCACCTGTGGCAAATTCAATTGATTGGACATGATTTGGAAAGGCTTATACCTGTCTATATAAGGTCTCACAGCTGAAAATGCATATCAGAGCAAAAACCAAGCCACGAGGTCAAAGGAACTGCCTGCAGAGCTTAGAGACAGGATTGTGTTGAGGCACAGATCTGGGGAAGGCTAAAAAATTTTTTGGCTACATTGAAGGTTTCCAAGAGCACAGTGGCATCCATAATTCTTAAATGGAAGTTTGGAACCACCAGGACTCTTCCTAGAGCTGGCCGCCCGGTCAAACTGAGCAATCAGGGAGAAGGGCCTTGGTAAGAGAGGTGACCTAGAACCCGATGGTCACTCTGGTTGAGCTCCAGAGATCATGTGTGGAGATGGGAGAAACTTGCAGAAGGACAATCATCACTGCAACTCTCCACCGATCTGGGCTTTATGGCAGAGTGGCCAGACGGAAGCCTCTCCTCAGTGCAAGACACACAAAAAAAAAAAGCACCTAAAGGACTCTCAGACTGTGAGAAACAAGATTCTCTGGTCTGATGAAATGAAGATTGAACTATTTGGCCTCAATTCCAAGCGTCATCTCTGGAGGAAACCAGGCAACACTCATCACCTGCACAATACCATCCCAACGGTGAAGCATGGTGGTGTCAGCATCATGCTGTGGGGGTGTTTTTCAGCAGCAGGGACTAGGGGACTGGTCAGGGTTGAATGAAAGCTGAATGCAGCAAAAAACAGAGATATCCTTAATGAAAACCTGGTCGAGAGTGCTCGGGACCTCAGACTGGGCCAAAAGTTCACCTCTAACAGGACAATGACCCTAAGCACACAGCCAAGATGATGCAAGAGTGGCTTAGGGAGAACTCTGTGAATGTCCTTGAGTGGCCCAGACTTGAACCCAATCAAACATCTCTAGATCTTGTGTAGGTCCCCCTCATGCCACCAAAACAATAGTACAGAGTGGTTATCTGATTTATCTTAGACTTTGTCAGTTCAAACCTGTCTGGCCCTTCTCTGTTGCCTTTTTATATTACATTCAGAGTAAATTCTAGAGACTGTTGTGTGTGAAAATCCCAGGAGATCAGCAGTTACAGACATACTCAAACCAGCCCGTCTGACACCAACAATCATGCCACGCTCCAAATCACTGAAATCACATTTTCCCCATTCTGATGGTTAATGTGAACATTAACTGTAGCTCCTGACCCTTATCTGCTGTATGCACTGCACTGCTGCCACACTATTGGCTGATTAGTTAATCACATGGATGATTGTTGGTGTCAGACGGGCTGGTTTGAGTATTTCTGTAACTGTAATGTATTTTTAGGACACTATAAAGTTTGGCCCGTTTAATTCGATTTTTATTGCCATGAACCCTAAATCAATTGTTAAAACAACATTATTCCACAAATACTTTTGATTGAGCTTAACTTGTATTGAACTCGGAATATGCTTTTGTATAAATGTATAACTTTGCTCTTGGTCGGGGCCTTAAGGGGTCTATTATGACTCCAGTCCTGACAAACAGAGGCCAACTCAGTCTTGAGTAGAGCAGCTTTAATGAAATCAAAGGTCTCAGAACTAAACAAGAAGCACAAATGCTGAACGTGAAGACAGAGTGGGTACAACTCCTAAACTGCCTAAATCATTTACAAGGCCTACGCTGTCAAACATGCATTAGGCAGAACACACATAGTATTTTTACACACACAGCTCAGCTCTATCGAGTCGATGTCTGCTCAGAGCTGCGGTCTCTGTCGCTTCTCCAGAAAAATACTGCAGAATCAAATAAACAATCAGACAGTGAACATACTGCTAACAAATCATGTCATCAACAACTTCCTCTCATTAGAGCAGACCTGCATACAGAGAGCACAGCTGGAGAGCACAGACTCATATTAACTCTTGTAAATGTGCTGTCTTGCTTATTAAAACAGTAGACTGCTGGATAGACGAACGCAAACGCTCAGTTATGATTGCATCCTCTACTCCAACTCAAACATTTATCCGCAGTTCACATTCTAAGGCTATGTTCGAAATGGCATACTACCTATCTTAAAGAAAGAAGTATGCTGTGCACAGTATACAGTATGAAGACCAGATATTGAAGTAGTTTTTCATTACTTTTTATAATTTTTGAATGTGTACTTGAATACTTGATACTCCTGGTTAAAACCTTTTTGAGCTGCCGTCTGCAAATTTTCACACTCAAATTTAAAAGCTCACCCTTTACACATATTGTGGACTAACTGCCAAATATTGATCAATGATTTTTTCAGTTTTATATTTATTATTATCAATTATTCTTAAATAATATTGCATATATTTACAATCTAATGATGAATAGATACAAAATATATATACGTTTTTATGAGCATATATATATAATATAAGCATGTACAGTTAAAGTCAGATGTTTATATACACGTAGGTAGAAGTCATTAAAACTAATTTTTTAACCAATCCACAGATTTCATATTAGCAAACTATAGTTTTGGCAAGTCATTTAGGACATCTACTTTGTGCACAACACAAGTCATTTTTCCAACAATTGTTTACAGGCAGATTGTTTCACTTTTAATTGACTATATCGCAATTCCAGTGGGACAGAAGTTTACATACACTAAATTAACTGTGACTTTAAGCAGCTTGGAAAATTCCAGAAGATTATGTCAAGCCTTTAGACAATTCGCTTCTGATAGGATGTGTGCTGAACTGGAGGTGTAACTGTGGATGTATTTTAAGGACTACTTTCAAACTCAGTGCCTCTTTGCTTGACATCATGGGAAAATCAAAAGAAATCAGCAAAGACCTCAGAAAAAACAAATTGTGGACCTCCACAAGTCTGGTTCATCCTTGCGAGCAATTTCCAAATGCCTGAAGGTACCACGTTCATCTGTACAAACAATAGCATGCAAGAATAAACACAACCATGCAGCCATCATACTGCTCAGGCAGGAGACACATTCAGTCTCCTATAGATGAATGTAGATTGGTGTGAAAAGTGCAAATCAATCCCAGATCAACAACAAAGTACCTTGTGAAGATGCTGGAGGAAACAGGTAGATAAGTATCTATATCCACAGTAAAACAAGTCCTATATCGAAGTTGAACATTAACTCCCTATATTGATATAACCTGAAAGGCTGTTCAGCAAGGAAGAAGCCACTGCTCCAAAACCGCCATAGACCACAGTTTGCAAGTGCACATGGGGGACAAAGATCATAATTTTTGGAGAAATGTCCTCTGGTCTGACTTTTTGGCCATAATGACCATCCTTATGTTTGGAGGAAAAAGGGTGAGGCTTGCAAGCTGAAGAACACCATCCCAACCGTGAAGCATGGGGGTGGCAGCATCATGTTGTGGAGGTGCTTTGCTGCAGGAGGCAAATAAGTGGCATCATGAGGAAGATGGATATATTGAAGCAACATCTCAAGACATCATCCTGGAAGTTAAAGCTAGTCACAAATGGGTCTTCCAATTGGACAATGACCACAAGCATACCTCCAAAGTTGTGGCAAAATGGATTAAGGACAACAAAGTCAAGGTACCATGACCTCTCTTGTGTTTTTGCTTAAACATTAAGTGTACATTTTTTACATATACATATTTTGCATAATTTGGCAAAATTACAGCTTGATTGGAAATGACACCCAATTAAAATATTCTGCTCAAGTGATATTTACTTTCAAATTTCTTTCTTTTCTTTAAACATCACTTGTGTCATATTTCATCTCAAGCATGCTCACTTTTGTCCACTTGGTTAACAATTACACCAAGTTAAAAAAATATTTATATATATATATTTAAATCTTTGTTTAGATGATCATAGTTTTAAAAACATGATCATTTGTATTTTTATAATGGATTTTCATAGTTAAATAATGAAAGTCTGTGTCTGGGACAAGGCTTAAAGCATTTGAAATGTACCAAAATTAAATTAAGGCCTGGTAAAAAGTTTCAAAGTCAGTTTTAATGAGACCAAAAGGAAAAAAAGTTGAAATGTGTTTTACTAAATATCAAACCCTGGGACAAGAAATTTCCTGAAAAAAAGAAACGGAGAGGTTCATTTTGTTAACAAATTTTTCCTCCAACTACGTACAGAGAAGAGCAGCAGTCCCGACTGGCCAATTCCAGCATTAATGTTGCTCTGCAGAGAAACAATGAATCATTCTACACTATAATGTCTTTACTGTACATTTCCTGCTTTACTATGCAAGACACTGCACAGTTATACACTGTATACATTTGTGTTACTATAAAAAGTATACTATCATAAAAAACATACACTCAAAATTCCATAACAATAGTAGAGTGCACGTCTGCACTCACACACCTGTATACACTTGGAGTAGTCACTGAGCACTTGCTCAACTTGACTGGCTTTTGTACATCTCAATGTCCCAGAATTCTCTTTTCATATTCGTAGGAAGGGAAGAAACAGACAACACCCCCAGGCACTACTTTACACAGTTTAGACAGAACACGGCCCGTCTCGTCCATCTAATGTAAGTAAACGAATAGAGTTAAAATGTCACGCTGAAGTCATTTATATTATTTTTTCCCAGTTTAACCCTTAATTGTGCCATTTTGTTTGAGTTACACTATACGAGAGAGATTGAGGAATACTAAAGAAATAGGGGGTGGAATGAGGTCCACATGCATTTAAGGGTTAATATGCAAATATATAAGTATGCCTTTCACAATTGTTAGGCATTGATTTTTGCTTGCTAATTTAAATCACATGAAAATGTTATTAATGTGCATTTTGTTGCCATAATTTCAAATGAGCAGTTTTTTTTGTTGTTGTTGTGCTTGCATCGGGCCTTCTGTGACATTTTGGTTTGCGTGTGTGTGTATGTCTTACCATCTGTGGCGTGTTCCTAGTTTGAGAAGTGAACTCCAACTGTTGTCCTGAGGGGCCAGCACAAAGGACTATGGGTAGGATTTTCTCAGGGGGTATGACTTGACCTGAAGTCACTATACCACAGTTACACACATCATAAAAACATTGCAAGGAGTAATACACACATTATACGCACACACAATATCACAAACTCATCACATGAGAATTCTAAAATATGGTCTTCCCCGTTTAAAACAAAAGCTGCTCTTTAAAATCTGTAACCTGCAACACGATAATACCAAAACAGTTATTACGCAGCATACTACAGAATGTCATTCTTTAATGAGTTTGTTTAAAGTTATGTAACCGAGGCAGCTGTGTCACTATATCTATTAGTCCATGTGAAACTGCATGGTTCCCCTGGCGATGATCACAGCCCTGCACTCCTGGACAATCTGTGCAAAGTGAAAATTCAGCAAGAGAAACTTCAGACTGCTCTGTGAACAGGCGACAGGAAAGAGAGGGATTCATGTGTGAGAGAGAAATTCAAATGGTACATGCATGAAGTAGAGTTTGAGAGAACACCTAATACATGTGTTCTCTCAAACTCTACTAGCCCTGCCTTTGCATCATGACTCGTCCATCTTTGTTGGCATTAGTAAGAAACGTAGAAACTTTCAACCAGCATCATTGGTGAAGCCATGACGGGTCTGTCCTCTACTGCCACCTGCTGTTCTGCAAGATCATTCTTACATATTACATTGTTACATTTTCTAAAGAACAATGTAAAGCCGGCATGTGCAAAATGTGTTGCCACAATACTTGCTTGATAGTGGATGGTTTCCAGGTTGTTGCTAAATGGTAAATGGTCTGCACTTATATAGCACCTTTTTAACCTTAGCGGTATTCAAAGCGCTTTACACTGCATCTCATTCACCCATTCACACACACACATTCATACACCAATGATGGCAGAGCTGCCATGCAAGGTGCTAGCCTGCCATTGGGAGCCAATTGGGGTTCAGTGTCTTGCCCAAGGACACTTCGGCATGCAAAATAATTGCTTAATAGCGCTACACAAAATGACAGAGATATTTATAAAGATAGTATAGAATCAATGAATGAAGTCACAATGACTTTAAATGTTATAATGTTTTTTACTTTACTGTAGTTTAGAAGCAGTCTTGTAGTACATGTTTATGGGGCTGTAAAACTGTACCTGTAGGTTTGTTCTGCAGTGTCTGGAGTCCTCCAATACAACGATTCTCTTTGTTTTAAGAACTGGAGTGTGCGTTTACACCGCTGCCTCGTATTTCTCCACAAATCCACACAGCTACACACAGGGCACAGAGCAACAGTGTGTGTGTTTTGGTGCACTTTTTAACTGTTGTGCACTGTTCGGTAATTTTTGTATTATAATAAATGTTGTTTCTTTAATACAAACAGCATACTTCATCTGAGTGGCTCGAAGCCTGTTTACTTTTCCAACATTTGCCATCTGAACACACCAAAAAAAAAAATAGGTCACGTGACAAAAAAAGTGACCGTTGTGTAGTTTGCGGCCAAATTTGACGATCATAGGAAATGAATGGGCGAGATTATAACACAGAGCTTTTTTTTTGGGGGAATTTGTCAAATAAAATCAATGATTCAGCCACAATGCAGAACACACACACACACACACACACACATGAATGGGTGAGACCATAAAACATTCAAAATGCAGAACACACACACACACACACACACACACACACACATGGGTGAGACCATAAAACATTCACAATGCAGAACACACACACACACACACACACACACACACACACACATGAATGGGTGAGACCATAAAACATTCACAATGCAGAACAAACACACACACACACACACACATGAATGGGTGAGACCATAAAACATTCACAATGCAGAACACACACACACACACACACATGAATGGGTGAGACCATAAAACATTCACAATGCAGAACACACACACACACACACACACATGAATGGGTGAGACCATAAAACATTCACAATGCAGAACACACACACACACACACACACACACATGAATGGGTGAGACCATAAAACATTCACAATGCAGAACACACACACACACACACACACACACACACACATGAATGGGTGAGACCATAAAACATTCACAATGCAGAACACACACACACACACACACACATGAATGGGTGAGACCATAAAACATTCACAATGCAGAACACACACACACACACACACACATGAATGGGTGAGACCATAAAACATTCACAATGCAGACACACACACACACACACACACACACACATGAATGGGTGAGACCATAAAACATTCACAATGCAGAACACACACACACACACACACACACACATGAATGGGTGAGACCATAAAACATTCACAATGCAGACACACACACACACACACACACACATGAATGGGTGAGACCATAAAACATTCACAATGCAGAACACACACACACACACACACACACACATGAATGGGTGAGACCATAAAACATTCACAATGCAGAACACACACACACACACACACACACACACATGAATGGGTGAGACCATAAAACATTCACAATGCAGAACACACACACACACACACACACATGAATGGGTGAGACCATAAAACATTCACAATGCAGAACACACACACACACACACACACACACACACATGAATGGGTGAGACCTATAAAACATTCACAATGCAGAACACACACACACACACACACACACACATGAATGGGTGAGACCATAAAACATTCACAATGCAGAACACACACACACACACACACACACACATGAATGGGTGAGACCATAAAACATTCACAATGCAGAACACACACACACACACACACACACACACACACATGAATGGGTGAGACCATAAAACATTCACAATGCAGAACACACACACACACACACACACACACACACACATGAATGGGTGAGACCATAAAACATTCACAATGCAGAACACACACACACACACACACACACACACACATGAATGGGTGAGACCATAAAACATTCACAATGCAGAACACACACACACACACACACACACACACACATGAATGGGTGAGACCATAAAACATTCACAATGCAGAACACACACACACACACACACACACACACACATGAATGGGTGAGACCATAAAACATTCACAATGCAGAACACACACACACACACACACACACACACACATGAATGGGTGAGACCATAAAACATTCACAATGCAGAACACACACACACACACACACACACACACACATGAATGGGTGAGACCATAAAACATTCACAATGCAGAACACACACACACACACACACACACACACACACACACACATGAATGGGTGAGACCATAAAACATTCACAATGCAGAACACACACACACACACACACACACACACACACACATGAATGGGTGAGACCATAAAACATTCACAATGCAGAACACACACACACACACACACACACACACATGAATGGGTGAGACCATAAAACATTCACAATGCAGAACACACACACACACACACACACACACATGAATGGGTGAGACCATAAAACATTCACAATGCAGAACACACACACACACACACACACACACACATGAATGGGTGAGACCATAAAACATTCACAATGCAGAACACACACACACACACACACACACACATGAATGGGTGAGACCATAAAACATTCACAATGCAGACACACACACACACACACACACACACACACACATGAATGGGTGAGACCATAAAACATTCACAATGCAGAACACACACACACACACACACACACACATGAATGGGTGAGACCATAAAACATTCACAATGCAGAACACACACACACACACACACACACACATGAATGGGTGAGACCATAAAACATTCACAATGCAGAACACACACACACACACACACACACACATGAATGGGTGAGACCATAAAACATTCACAATGCAGAACACACACACACACACACACACACACATGAATGGGTGAGACCATAAAACATTCACAATGCAGAACACACACACACACACACACACACATGAATGGGTGAGACCATAAAACATTCACAATGCAGAACACACACACACACACACACACACACACACATGAATGGGTGAGACCATAAAACATTCACAATGCAGAACACACACACACACACACACACACATGAATGGGTGAGACCATAAAACATTCACAATGCAGAACACACACACACACACACACACACACATGAATGGGTGAGACCATAAAACATTCACAATGCAGAACACACACACACACACACACACACACATGAATGGGTGAGACCATAAAACATTCACAATGCAGAACACACACACACACACACACACATGAATGGGTGAGACCATAAAACATTCACAATGCAGAACACACACACACACACACACACACACATGAATGGGTGAGACCATAAAACATTCACAATGCAGAACACACACACACACACACACACACATGAATGGGTGAGACCATAAAACATTCACAATGCAGAACACACACACACACACACATGAATGGGTGAGACCATAAAACATTCACAATGCAGAACACACACACACACACACACACACATGAATGGGTGAGACCATAAAACATTCACAATGCAGAACACACACACACACACACACACACACACACATGAATGGGTGCGACCATAAAACATTCACAATGCAGAACACACACACACACACACACATGAATGGGTGCGACCATAAAACATTCACAATGCAGAACACACACACACACACACACATGAATGGGTGCGACCATAAAACATTCACAATGCAAAACACACACACACATGCACACAAATTCACAGCCATCTGCTGGTTATTTTTGACCTGTGGTCATTTATATTTATTTTAAAACAAGAGTCATAAATGTGTCCGTCTGCTCACCTTCCTGCTGATCATGCTCTTCTCAAAGTATTTCTGAACCTTAAAAAGACATCTCGATTAAACTATATATAGAATGTCATATTGATATTGGATCTAAATGACTTGATTTGTATCAGTAAATGTAGAAATTCGTTTTTATTTCCACTGAATGCACTGAAGTACTTGTAGTACCTTAAAAAGGTTTATGTTATCAACTTGAGCCTTGAACAGGAAGTCACTGATAGTCAGCAGCTCACTTCCAGTTGTTTGAAGAATGAAAGTCTTTTTGACACATCATTAACGTGACCGATTATGGTTTCAAAATGGCCAATTTCTCCAAAAGGTGAGGAGTTTGGATCCCTGAAATAATGTTTTTTTCATGCATTTATTTATTTTGTGGAATTTGACAATCCGTGGCACAGTGGTTGGGAAACACTGCCTTACTCTTCTGTATACAAGCACAATATTTAGATTCTGAGATATTTTTAGAGCAGAGAAAATCTTGAAAATTGTACATTCACCATAGACACTTCCATGACTTTTACGATTTTATCCATTTCTGACTTTTCCAGGCCTGGAAAACACAATTCCATGATATTTCCAGGATTTCCATGACTGTGGGATCCCTGAAATAACAAAATCTGACTAACATACAGTAGTTAGGACAACAAAATAAATAGGCTCATCAACTCAAATTGACGTCAAATGAAGTGCATCTAATCTGCTGTTGAAGTTCATCTGTCTTTTTGTAAAAGCTAGTCAGATTAGACAGATGCCAACATGGGCAGTTGGATTTTAATCTACTACTTTAAATCCATGCTACTTTTCTGATGCTAGTGAAACTTTTAATATGGTACTTTTCGTACCACTGTCTCTTTAAGATGATTCGCTTATGTTTTCCTCTTTTGTAAGTCGCTTTGGATAAAAGTGTCTGCCAAAAGAATAAATGTAAATATTAAATATGGGTTCACATGCAACAAAGACAAACATAGTTTGTACTGACCACAATATGTTTTATGCAGTGAATTATTGGCTGCTGAGAGCATGAGACTTTCTAAATTTAAGAAATAATTAAAAACTCTCAGTACCATTGTATATTGTTGGGCCTATGTGGATCATGATTATATTGGTACATTGCAATGTTCGATTTTAATTAAATGTTTGTTTACATTTACACATTTAGCAGACGCTTTTATCCAAAGCAACTTACAGTGCAGATTTTACAGAGACAATCTCCCTGGAGCAACCTGGAGTTAAGTGCCTTGCTCAAGGGCCCAACAGTGGCATCTTGGTGGTGCTGGGGCTTGAACCCCCAACCTTCTGGTCAGTAACCCTGAGCCTCAACCACTGAGCCTCAACCACTGAGCCACCTATACTTTTGCATTGTATTGGGTTGACACTTGGGTCAATGCAAAATCTAGGAGTAAAGCTAAATCAGTTGAGAACCACTTATCTATGGTGTGTGTGTGTGTGTGTGTGTGTGTGTGTGTGTGTGTGTGTGTGTGTGTGTGTGTGTGTGTGTGTGTGTGTGTGTGTGTGTGTGTGTGTGTGTGTGTGTGTGTGTGAGTGTATTTATCACTTTGTGGGGACCAAATGTCCCCATAAGGATAGTAAAACCCGAAATTTTTGACCTTGTGGGGACATTTTGTCGGTCCCCATGAGGAAAACAGCTTATAAATCATACTAAATTATGTTTTTGAAAAGTTTGTACAGTATAAAAACCATTATGTCTATGGAAAGTCCCCATAAAACACAACGCATGTGTGTGTGTGTGTGTGTGTGTGTGTGTGTGTGTGTGTGTGTGTGTGCGCGCGCGTCTGAGATGCAGGTCTGGTCATGCAAGTGCTGTAATAAGGGCAGGTGTTTTTCTCGCCCGTGCTATAGGAGCTGTTCCACATCTCGCACCTTCACCAGCACCTCATCCCTCGTCAACATCAAATTCTCAAAACCCAAGTAGGCACACGTTGCCTTGGCCACACCGTGATGCCGCCTCGGCTCAGACTCTGGTGCCTTTTCTCGATTCTCTGTAATTGTGTTAAACACTTACATCATTTTGATGAAAATATTAATGTCTAACACTCCCGATTATGTAATCAGTTTGTCATTTGAAACAGCAAAAACACTATGTTTAAATTGGCAGTGTTTGTGTTTCTCACCACGTGTGTTTTTATGCATTTCCAAACAGAGATCATTCATCATTTGGACGTTTCAGAGCCGCACGACCTCTGAATTAATGCAAAGGTTCTGAAAAAGGCTAAATGAATGGGTATGACATCATCTGTTTTGCCTTTCATAGCATGACTATGACTAGTGCTCATAAAGAGGGTTAAGTGCTGCAGAGTACCTGTAAGTGAACATTATATTGACACTGCAATCACAAGAACCGATTAGCATGCATGTTTACCTGTCTGGACTCTAGATTAACCAAACACACCTTGGCCCCGTACGGACTCTTCTGTCCCTTGTGCACAAACTCGACCAGCTTAGAGTGAGTTCGACAACTGTAGTAAATCTAAAGACGTGGACATTACATATTAAACATGCACAAACACCTTGCAGTTCACTGAAACAGGGAGGAAAGAGTAAACATGCACCTTAGTGACATGATCCTCGTCGAGATCATCATCATCATCATCATCATCACACAGCCTGGGGAGGGAACAGTATGAGAAATGAAGGTTGGAAGACACACCCACCCACTGAATTATTCATTAATTCATTAACACAATCAATACCTGCTCTTGGGCGTGGCCTCCTCATCACTTTCGTATTTGGCTACAATAAGCCCCTCCTCTTCTAGATTGTGTGCTTCTGACCCCACCCCCTCTTTGTTGAGATGCAGCAACTTAAAACCATTAAAACTGTTTAAACGTTTTCTTTACAATGATAGCAAACACTTGACCCTCCTTGTATTTCCTTATTTTGTTTTTTTATTTCGGTTGATTTATAAGCCTGTAATTTTGGGTATGCCACTGAATCAGGAAATTTTTAAAAACACCCACAGAGCTTAAAGTGTTACAAAACAAGTTTACAGTGAGGCACTTGCAACAGAAGTGAACG
Source organism: Xyrauchen texanus (assembly GCF_025860055.1). Classification (NCBI taxonomy): domain Eukaryota; kingdom Metazoa; phylum Chordata; class Actinopteri; order Cypriniformes; family Catostomidae; genus Xyrauchen; species Xyrauchen texanus. Next base: position 4,406,611 of record NC_068296.1, on the reverse strand, counting down.
AGGCCCTGGGTAGCTCAGCGAGTAAAGACGCTGACTACCACAACTGGAGTTGCGAGTTTGAATCCAGGGTGTGCTGATTGACTCCAGACAGGTCTCCTAAGCAACCAAATTAGCCCGGTTGCTAGGTAACCTCTTTATGGTCACTATAATGTGGTTCTCGCTCTAGGTGGGGTGTGTGGTGAGTTGTGCGTGGATGCCGCGGAGAGTAGCGTGAAGCCTCCACACACACACTAGGTCTCCACGGTAACGTGCTGAACAAACCACGTGATAAGATGCACAGATTGACAGTCTCAGACGTTATTATTATGTTGTTGTTTGCTGTTATTATTTGGGCTGTAAAGTTGTTCAAGTTGTTTTACGGTAATTTTAAGGTTTAAGGTTAGGTCTTCATGGCAACGTAGAACCACAGAAAACATTAGTAAATATATATATATATATATATATATATATATATATATATATATATATATATATATATATATATACATATACTTGTACTGTATATAATGTATATACAAAACTCTTCATCTGGTGAATATATAGGCTATAAAAAGCATAATTTGGTAATTACTAACATATATAGCATTGTAACAGAGCCAAAGTCCCCGGTGTATTTCAGGCTTGTTTACAGTTAAAAGTCCAGCATTATGCACCAAATCTGAATTTTTCTGGTTATTATTAAGTCTTTGGCTGCACACTAAACTGCTTTTGGGATTTTATTCATTTTGGACTCTTGATCTGTGTCTGTCAAAGTAAGAAAATACTAAGAAACATTTCATCATTCTTTAAATCGATAAGAATAAAAAACGATTGGCCGATTAAGCGGTTATCGGCCTTTTCCACCATCTTGGATATCGTATCGGCAAAATCCACTATCGTTCAACCTCTACATTTACATTTACATTTATGCATTTGGCAGACGCTTTTATCCAAAGCAACTTACAGAGCCCTTATTACAGGGACAATCCCCCTGGAGCAACCTGAAGTTAAGTGCCTTGCTCAAGGACACAATGGTGGTAGCTGTGGGGATCAAACCAACAACCTTCTGCTTAACAGTTTAGTGCTTTAGACCACTACACCACACCACTCCACAGCTTTACTTTTTGTATTTGTATTTACTTTTTGATATTGAAGTATTTTTAAAACCAGGTACTTTTTAATTTTACTTAAGTAGTATTTTAATGGAGGAATTTTACTTAAGTAAAAAATGGTACTTCTACTTAAGTATGGAAATTGAGTACTTTTTCCACCACTGAAAATCAGGTGTATTACTTGCTGTGAAGTTGTTAGTACATGGTTTACAGTGTCATCATGGCAACAAAATTGTGAAATTAGATACAACATCACACAGAAAAGGTGAGTAAGGGATTTTATCACACAAACATCATGTTTACACACATATCCTTTATGTCTTGTGGCTATACTTTTGAAACCGTGAGCATTTTAACGTTTACAGATTGGCCCCTATTCACTTTCAGTGTAAGTGCCTCACTGGAATGCATATTTATTTATTTATTTATTTATTTATTTAAAGCAACATTATGCCACAAAAGTTGTCAATTGAGCTTGCCTTGTCTTTTCCTTTAAAATATATATTGTTTGGAAAGTATAGCCACATGACTTAAACAGTATGCGCTTTAACATAAGATTAATGTGACAGAAAAGTTTACCAACTTTGTCTATGCAAAGGTTAAATATCCAAGTTATTTAAGCTTCTGTCATGAGAATGTAAAGACATTAAATCCGGTAATATTTGCTTGATAAGCAAAAATATCAGATCAGTTACTATTTATATACATATACCCGCTGGCAGGGGTGTAGATTCCGGGGGGATGGGGGGAGGTAACCCCCTAATAATCAAAACAAGCAAGTACAACAGCATGTCATAGATACTGTTGGCAGAGTTTGAACGTTCCTTAAAATAAGAGTGTTGATGAAGTGATTTGATCTGGAGAGAGATCGTGCCAGTGGGACTCTCAAATGTACCAACTTTTCCCTGATCCAGAGCAGTACACAGTGCCTCCATCAAGTTCTCCTGGATAGGATAGGACTGGAACGGGAAGAGAAACCGACCACTCTTACTGTCCATGATATATAACCAGAATCAGTCTTCTCCAGGAGTCTGATTCCTACACAGAGGCCAAACAGCACATCAGTTCAGCTGTATTTGGGCCAGTTAAACTACTGACAATGCCTGTATTTGCAGAAAATTCTGTTGAGATCATAAATTACCATCTAAATACCTAAAGAGATGTAACAATACCACAAGTTATTGCATTTAAAAGAAAAACACTTTATGCCAGTGTACACTTCCTCAAACAAACCCCACAGTCTTCTGCCTCAGCCAATGTAGCTAAACTTCTGACAGGTTAGGGACACTCATCAAATTACACTCCTTCGTGAAAACCGAAAAGATCTCCAGAATTATACTTTTGGATCTCCTCAGTTGATTTCAACAAACCTTTCCTTACTTTTTACTTCAGTTATCGTGTGCTTAATTGTCTGTGTTTAATTAGTATCTTTTATTGACTTTCTTGTGATTTTATTACATTGTCAGATGGATTTGCACCTGTGCACATATATCCAGATATCAATGTAACTACAGTAACCTCGGGTCATCACTTCATGTCAGGGGCATAATTCTGAGGGGGAATGGGAGGTAGTTGTTGAGCCGGGGGGGGGGCTGTTCGCTGTCCTTTTCTGCATATCACGGCGCCGTTTTGTGCTCCGTTCTGCATAATGCGGCGGCTAATTTTTGCTTATCGCGGCCCATTCGGCACGTTTCGCGGCCGACCCACCGGCCCGCTCGGTTCTCCTGCTGGCCAGTCCGCCCCTTATGGGCCCCAAAGTGCGTCTGACCACCGGGAAAATGCCAGATTGCCAGTCTAGCCCTGACATTGTTTTGAAAGGTGCTATTGTAACGGGAGCCAGCTTTTACGTTATAAACCTCACTCCCCTGGCGACATTAGCGATTGACGCTAGAGGCTGTAGCCTCCTCTTTAGCGTGCCCGCCTCCCATGCCGGAGACCCCGGTTCGAATCCCACTATGAGCGGTTCATGCAAGACCGGTTACAGTGGTACCATGACCCGGATGGGAGTGAGGTTTAGGGGGGGTAAGTGTAACGGGCACCAGATGGTACGTGATAGCTGTGCGGAATGTGAAAACCTCCTTTCTCTGGTCTCAAGTGGCACATCAGCGACTCACGCAAGAGGCTGTAGCATATAGCCTCCTCTATAGTGCGCTCACCTCCCATGTTGGAGACCCTGGTTCGAATCCCGCTTGGAGTGGGTCATGCAAGGTTACAGTGGTACTGTGACCTGGATGGGAGTGAAGTTTAGAGGGGGTAAGTGTAACGGGTGCCAGCTGGTACGTGATAGCTGTGTGGAATGTGAAAACCTCCCTTCTCTGGTCTCAAGTGGCACACTAGCGACTTACACAAGAGGCTGTAGCATTTAGCCTCCTCTATAGTGTGCTCACCTCCCATGCCGGAGGCCCCGGTTCGAATCCTGCTTGGAGAAGTTTGAGCAGGACCGGTTATACTATGTAAATAAAGTGTTTTTAGATACACATTATTATCAACATTTGAACTTCCCAGATACTATGGGTAACTAAAAAAATATATTATTAATAAATATGTTGTTAAACTGTACAGTGTGGTTGGACAACAAATACATGGGGCCTGTACAACACTCAGTTTTCGTTAATATTGTAGTTAAGAGTTTAGCGACGGTCCCTGAATGATGTCATGCGTTCTAGAGACTACTGTCGCGTTCCCGCGTAGCTCTGGAAAGTTCGTCGAGTCAGTTACTAGCGGCGGGGCTGGACGTTATATAAACGGCTCATAAAGCCCGTGTGTGGACTCTAAAACCACACCGAACGACCACTAACCATCAAATACTCGCTCCAGTTCTTACTAGCGACATTAACGCCATTTATACCGGCAGACGTCGCGTGTTGTGTGATTTCTTTGAGAGTGCCGTACTGTGAGGAGACCGAATACTTGTCGCTTTTTGAGGGAAATATTCGCATTAAATCAAAGATGACTGCAGAAGAGGTGGTGAATGAAGGTCATACCATCGCCATCGAGGGTGAAGACATCACCCCGAAGAAAGATGGAGGTGTTTTAAAGGTAAACTGCAGTCAAATGAGCCGCATTGACTCCATGGCTGAATGCATGCTTGATATAGCAAATACTTACCTCCTATTGCCAACTTTAAGAAATATGATGCTGTTATATGTTATATTTATAAAGTGTATAATCGCGTCCCGCAATCTGCATTTCATTAAAGTTAATGCGATTGTTTGAAGCACCTCCTGGTGCTGATTTTGGTGCATTTCTAGATCTTTCTAAAAGCTAGTCAGATTCATTCCAGTTTGTATGGATGTGAATGTAAAGATAAACCACTTGCAATGTCAATTTATCAATAAAATGCTATCTACTCTGCATCAACACCTATGTTATTAATGTGCATGTGTTTGTACTGTAGTTAACATTAGCTTCCAAGCTAAACCGGTTGTCTAATCTGTTGCGCGAGGTGCAGTGCACTAAAATGTGTGTCATGCAATGATTTCTGCCCAACATCTATTAATCTAAGTGGGTCAGTGTGATATCCATGAGATAACTGTCAGTTATCGTTTAGAGGTGTATAATGCAGTCCTCACATGGTGTATAAGTCCATGCCATCCTCATTTAACACATCTCTGGGAAAATTTTCTCAAGTTCTGGAGCTGTTTACAGATGGAAATTAAGAGTAAAACAAGAATAACTTGTTTGGAATGATGCTAAATACTTCCAACATGATGAGCAGGATGATTTATTTACACATCAAATTTGTCTGTAAGTGTGATGTGTTATAATGGCACACCTGGCACACCTATCTAATGTAAGTGTCATCTACTGTATGCTGTACTACACAATCCATCTGTTGTCACTCATGTAGTGTTTAATAAACGAAAATGTTAGGCGTGAACATCTTTCTGCCCCGCAGTCTTTGAAGATTGACAGCTCACAGGTGTAGCTTGCCCTGCCACTAAACAGATTGATGATTAATCTCTTTCTGTCCCCTACAGCTGGTCAAGAAAGAGGGTGCGGGCGCTGAGTTTCCCATGACTGGTGATAAAGTATTTGTGCACTATGTCGGAACACTGCTTGACGGAACTCCGTTTGATTCAAGCCGAGATCGAGGAGAGAAGTTCTCCTTTGAGCTGGGAAAAGGTGGGTTTTGTTTTAAAGAGGTCATATTCTACAATTTTTGTTCTTGCCGTGAACCAAACCAACCATCTATGAGGTGAATCACAACATTACGTACTTCTGATTTGAAGCAAAAAAGACCATTTGCTTATCACTTTGTTACACTAGTGTTCCCGGTCAAAAATGATCGGCCATTGGAAATGAACGGATTAGACTACCAAATACAGAAATATTAAGTGTTCAGGAGCATCACAGTTCTTTAGATGAACACATATGTGGAGGTGTGTTTGCACACACAAAGTCCTCGGACTTGTGCACACACACACACACACACACACACACACACACACAATGTGTGTGTTGAGCCCCTTTTTATGCGTCGTCTTTCCATGTACATTCTTTGAGGAATATTTCAAGATCTACTCATCATATTATGTTGTGTTTGGGCTTGTTTGAATCAGGATACTCTGCCTGAGTTACGATATGTCATTGTCTATGTTATATGTATGTGTCAGGAAGTAATAAGGATAAACATGACAAAAAGACAGTCCTGTTTACTATATTTATGTGTGTCTGTGGTAATTTCATACACTAAAACTCACTGCAGTTTGACCTCTGAGTGAATCAATCTTGCTCATTACATTCTACAAATTGGGACCTTTCCAATGATATATAACATATAGCTATCTCATCTTTTTTATGATTTTACCAACTCTGAATATAATTGTTGTGATAACAAATTTGCAAATGATGAGAACAAAACCGTTCTCATGAACCGTTCGTCAGCTAATTTAAAAGCATTATTTAAGAATTGGTAGGATCAGCTGTATGCATTGTAAAGTCCTGATTTTAAGCTTTAAAAAGACCCCTATTTTGTTCAGATCAAGCAAGTGGTTATTTATTTATTATGTAATAGTTATATTTAATGCTTCTGCAGGGACTGCCCCCCACTAGCCTGGCATGAGCTCAGTTCAATAAAATCCCTCTATAAATAAAAATACATTATATCTCTTTCAATATCCTCTTGGCTCTTTACAGTCAGTAAACAACTAAAACAAAAATAAACATTTTATAGCACGGATGCTGTCAAAAAGCAATTCGACTCCACTCGTTATGTGCGCTCTTAAAGAGACAGTACCAGTTTTTGGCATGTGTTCTACAAATCAATTTGAATTCTTGTAGAAGTACAAATTATGAATGTCAACATGAAACGTGTAACATATGTACAGGGCTCAATGCTAAGGATTTTTTATACTGGACCGGTTGGGACTGTGCTTCAGATATTTACTCGCCGTGGCAAAATTTTCCCTGGCCTCAACACAAAAATGACAAATAGGTGTTTTTACCATCATGGCTTTAAATTATTTAAATGTCCGAAGTTAAATATTTTTGACATATGTTATGTTTTTAATACAATGTCTCCTAGGGGCTTGGGTAGCTCAGCGAGTAAAGATGCTGACTACCACCCCTGGAGTCACGAGTTCGAATCCAGGGTGTGCTGAGTGACTCCAGCCAGGTATCCTAAGCAACCAAATTGGCCCGGTTGCTAGGGAGAGGAGAGTCACATGAGGTAACCTCCTTGTGGTCGCTATAATGTGGTCCAGAGTCACTAAGTCACCACGAGGACTTGGAGCGTATTGGGAATTGGGGAGAAAAAGGGGAGACATTTTTTTTAAATACAATGTCCCCCAAAATTGAATCACATTTATAATTTGCAAGGTATGATTAATGCCATATGTAATCCTATATATGCATTTTACAGATATAAATTCAAAATGCATCATTTTAACCTCAGCCGTCCTGCCATTTACACATGTGCTTTTTAAGCCAAGAGTTCTGTGGAGGAGATGATGGGTTTTGGTCACCTGTTTAGTCATGCTGTCAGGCAACTTTTGCCCATGTGTAGTGTTTTCACAAGAAGGATCAAAGATTTAGTCACGGAGTTAAAGGTTTGATTATTGGCTGAGAGAACAGACTTGCTACTAAATCAGTTGTGATGTGTACTATAAAGTAGGTAGATTTTAGGCCTAATCTGTGAATTATCAATGTGTATATGAAATCAGACAACCCAAACAAGACCAACACTGACTGATATACAAAAACAAAAATACCTGTACGGTCCAGAAATGAGATGTGTAACGGGTGTTTTGTGAGGATGATATGAAGTAGACCGTTTGAAATATTCATCTTCACCCTTCAGCTTAACAGCTCTGATAATAACAGCCTAATAGCCATAATGATCATGCTTCTTTTTATATCAAATGGCATTATCATGTCGAATTAAAGTTTATATTGTGAAACATTATCTAATTAAAGGTATACTTACATTTTGGATATTGAGCAGCTCGTGATTTCCAGATACATGTATAACTGGGGTTTACAAATGTATTACGTTTCATTTGGCGCTTCATCTCTAAAGGCGTATTAATGAGAGAAAATATGTTTTTTTTTTTTTTTTCAGTAGGAATAAACCTAGCACTCTGTCCCTTTACGGGAGCACATGCATGTTAAACAGACTACGCTACATGGAAAGAGATGATGATGAGACAATGCATGGAGAGACATGTATTTTCTGTCCTAATAGAAAGATACTGTTGATTTCTTGTGTTCCAATGTGCGGATTACTAATTTTCACCAACATGTAAAAACGAAAAATGTGGGGATTTCGTGCACTGTGAACACGGAATGTGCAGGAGTATTTAAAATGTTGCAAAACAGGTTAAATCCCACTACAAAATTCATTAAGTGGGGTTTTTTCCTGCTGTTTTCTACACATTGGTAATAGCTGCTGCTAAAACAGGACAGTGCTAGGAGAGTGCGCTCTGTCTCTCCACGATCTTGTGCGTGCACGCGACTGTGCCTTGACACATCTAGTATATTATGCATTGCGCATCTTTGCGAGATAAATATATACTCTCGCTCACTCGTCGGTTAGAAGACTTCATTCCCTCTATGTAATTTCTGTGCTCTCTCGCTTGTTGTTTGCTTGCTCTAACGTTATAAATGCAGCACTGGCCCGATCGTGCAAGTGAAAGTTCTAGCAACTGGCCGAATCTTTCTCACGCTGGCCCCTGTCCATCGGGCAGTCCTTATTGTCGAGCCCTGATGTATATGCATTCTAAAATATGTATATTGGGGAAATACATGCTTTTGAACATATTTAAAAAGCTAAAACTTTACCAACATAATGAAAAGTTAATAATATAATTTGTAAAATGTATCTTTTTGTGATATACCTAGTTAGAATTAACAGCATTAGCTGAGAATTTATTTCATGTGTAAGCACAGTGCCATCATAAATGAAATATAAGCATAAAAATCGATATAGAATTCAAAATGGAATTGAGAGCTTGTGGCTATTGGCCCCATTTACTTCCATTTGTAAGAGCCTCACTGTAACCTTGATTTTGGCTTCATTTATTTAAATAATGCCACGAATGGCATCGATTGAGCTTAACTTTTATTAAACCCTAAATTAATATTGTATCAAACCTGAAAATATAAACTGTTTTACATGCAAGTCGTTTTTCAAACTTCATTTGCTCTGTTACAGGTCAGGTGATCAAGGCTTGGGACATCGGCGTGGCAACAATGAAGATTGGTGAGATCTGTCAGTTGATTTGTAAACCCGAGTATGCCTATGGAGCTGCTGGCAGCCCACCCAAAATCCCACCCAATGCCACCCTTGTGTTCCAGGTGTGGCCACGAGCTAATCAAAGTATTGCAAAGACCTGTATTGATTATAACACAAATATCTTCTGTATTGATCTTTGTGATCATGTAATTGTATGTGTGTCTGACAGGTGGAGTTGTTTGAGTTTCGTGGGGAGGACATCACTGAAGATGAAGATGGTGGAATTATTCGCAGGATCATCACTAAGGGAGAGGGTTACACGAAACCTAATGAGGGAGCATCTGTAGAAGGTAAAACACACTCCTATTTCACTGTTCTCACTCACAATTCTTAAAACACAATCATTAAATTATATTTAGACGACTTCAGCCACAAGAAGTCAATCAGAATGTAAAAAAGAAAAAAAAACATGTTTTTTTCACAATCGCCTTAATTCTAGCTTGTACTATTCTGGTAAACAATGTTTTTAATGAAGGAATGGTCCCTTAGGATTAATTGCTTGTGTTAGTATTTTTCCTTACTTGTAAGTTGCTTTGAAAAAAAGTGTGTGCCAAATGCATAAATGTTAAAGCTGCACAACAGTTGTTGATCTTTCCTTTTCTCTGGATTAGTGTGTTTGGAGGGTCGTCACGAGGACCGTGTCTTCGACGAGCGTGAGCTGAAGTTCGAGGTGGGAGATGGAGAGAGTTTGGGTCTGCCATCAGGTGTGGAGAAAGCCCTGCAGTCTATGGAGCAGGGAGAAGAGGCACTCTTCACCATCAAACCAAAGTAAACAAATGTGCTCAGAGGCAAGATTTCATCCCGGATTGTCTTTTATCTCTTCCTGAGTATGTATTTATTCATGTATTTATTTTTGCACACCAATCTCAGGTATGGCTTTGGAACTGCTGGCAGTGAACAATTCAACATTCCACCTGGTGCAACACTGCAGTACAAAATCACACTGAAAGCATTTGAGAAGGTCAGTGTGTCCTACTAAATATATGCACAGCATAGTAAAATTCACACCCAAATATTCAAATTACAGAATAGAACCGATTGCTTCACAGTGTTTAACTCTTTTAGCTCTGAGGATGTTTTTAAGGATTTCCCGTTTCAGTGTAAATCTCTAAATTAAAGGCCTAAAACAAGTTGGCTCAAGTGTTTGGTATCATTGTAATTAAAATATCAAATGTATAAATTATGATCAATTATAATAGTCTCAGCCTAAGAAACTACCAAAAAAAAAAAAGTTATAAATAATGTGGCTCTGAAAAACAGCTTTTTGTGCAAATTTCTACAAAAAAACTATTTTGTGTTGAAAGCAATCAAAAGTTTATTATCCTAGCATACAAAAATGTCTCCAAGTGTCCAAAAGTCTCTAAACAAAAACAAAACAAAATAATTGTACATAGGAACTAATTACACATGCAAACACAACAATGACTAAAGGTTTGCGTTGCATGGAGATGTGATTTTAGTAATGAGATTTCGCAGAATGAGTTCCATTCTGTGCCATTTGAGTCATCAATGAGTCTGTGTTATTTCCTTGGCACTCTCTACTGGTGGCTATATGTAACAGTCACCAATTATATGTCTCTCTACCCAAATGTGGATGCTTTTCAGACCGATCTGAAACCAATCTGATTGGTTTTGCATTTCATGATGGTACATAATTTCGATGACATCATCTGATCCAGGAAAGCTAAAGTGTTTTCAACCAGATTGCATGATGTGTGCACATTGTGCTTTATGTCAAATATCTAATGATCTATGCATTCGATTACCTTGTGTGTGGGATTGTTTGAAAGATAATTGTATCCTATGTGATGTATTTATTTATTGTTTATCTTTCATGAAGTTATAAGTGAAAACGTTGCCTATAAGCAACGCTAACAATAAAAGTCAAAGACTTTTATTTACTTTGCCATTACTTGCTATATTTTTGTCTGTAAGTTAAACTAATAATCTTTGAGAGGTTTCCGACAACATTTAACATGTGGCTATTTGATGTTTTTACTGATTTCAATATGTACAGTGCAAAGGCCTGCTGGTGGACCCATCCAATCTTAAAGGGTTAAGGCTCCATAAAATAGCTTGACAACTAGGAAGTTAATTTTAAAATAGGAAGTTATAGCAAGACAGTCTTTAGTTTAATCCCTGCATATATATATTATATATATTATATAATATATTAATGGCCCATTTACCTGTAAGGGAGAATGCCAATTTAAAATGCAATTTTTTAAATTATTATTTAAAAACTAGCTTTTGGTGACTGATGGTCTCAAAGCTAGCATAAATAGACTAAAGGCTAATAATAAAAACTTTTTTGATTTCATGGGTTTTTATAAAATAATCAAGAGTTCTTTCAGCAACTCTTGATTCTAGATCTTTTCAGTACACACAGTTAGTGATCTGTTATAGTGATATGAGCAGCATATATGACTCTTGGTTGTGAAAATGTGAAGTTAAGATGCCATATCCTGTCACAAAGGCCAAAGAATCCTGGGAGATGAACTCCATTGAGAAACTGGAACAAAGCGCATTTGTCAAAGAGAAAGGAACACAGTATTTTAAGGTAAAAGACATTTCACACACACTGACTTTTACTCACTCTGCTTTCTCTTATAATCCAATTGTAATTGTGAGTTAATTAAAATGCTACTATTGGTGACTGAACACAAATGCGTATGCCAGTATGTGGTGAAACTCAATGTTGGATGATTTGCATGAGTAATTGGAGTGTGCTAATGTGTTCATAGGAGGGGAAATACAAGCAGGCAGCCGTCCAATATAAACGCATTGTGTCGTGGTTGGAGCATGAGTCCAGTCTGCAGGGCGAGGAGGAAGAGAAAGCCAAAGCACTGCGATTGGCTGCTCATCTCAACCTGGCTATGTGCTACTTAAAACTGCAGGACCCAAACCTCGCCCTTGAGAACTGTGACAGTGTAGGAAATACAAAATACTCCTTTCATGCATGTGACAAGTATTTATCAGTGCTAATGGCAATATGAAATAAAAATTAACCCTATTTACTATTTAAATGTACATTCCTTGTCTACATGGTTTCCCATGTATATTGCAAGGAAATTCCCCTCCACACTGATTTGCGATCATTTTTGTCTTTTCTGTTTCTTTGTGTGAAGGCATTGGAGCTGAACGCGAATAACGAGAAGGCTTTGTTCAGGCGAGGGGAGGCACTGGTTTTCATGAAGGAGTTTGACAGGGCGAGAGCAGACTTCCAGCACGTCGCTCAGTTGTATCCAGCCAATAAGGCGGCAAAGAGCCAGATTCTGCTCTGCCAGAAACATATCAAAGAGCAACATGAGAAGGACAAACGCCTGTATGCCAACATGTTCCAGAAGTTTGCAGAGAGGGATGCCAAAGTAAGTGTGTGCAGTCAGGACACACACACACACACACACACACACACACATACAGTATTTATACAGTTGAAGTCAGAATTTTACATACACCTTAGCCAAATTCATTTAAACTCAATTTTTCCACAATTCCTGACATTTAATCATTGATAACATTCCCTGTCTTGGGTCATTTAGGATCACTACTTTGTTTTTAAGAATGTGAAATGTCATAATGGCAGTAGAGATAATTATTTATTTCAGGTTTTATTTTTTTGTCAGTATTTGGATGACCTCCTTGCTCAAACATGCTTTTTCAGTTCTGCGGATTGGGGTCGGGGCTTTGTGATGGCCACTCCAATACCTTGACTTTGCTGATGTCTTAAGATGCTTCTTCAATATATCCACACAATTTTTCTGCTCATGATGTCATCTATTTTGTGAAGTGCACCAGACCCTCCTGCAGCAAAGCACCCCCATGCTTCACTGTTGGGATGATGTTCTTCGGCTTGCAAGCCTCACCCGTTTTCCTCCAAACATAACGATGGTCATTATGGCCAAACAGTTCAATATTTGTTTCATCAGACCAGAGGCTATTTCTCCAAAAAGTAAGATCTTTGTCCCCCTGTGCACTTGCAAACTGTAGTCTGGCTTTTTTATGGCGTTTTTGGAGCATTGGCTTCTTCCTTGCTGAGCAGCCTTTGGTTATGTCGATGTAGGACTCATTTTACTGTGGATATAGATACTTGTCTACCTGTTTCCTCCAGCATGTTCACAAGGTCCTTTGCTGTTGTTTGATTGATTTGCACTTTTCGCACCAAACTACATTCATCTCTAGGAGACTGAATGCATCTCGTTCCTGAGTGCTATGACGGTTGCGTGGTCCCATGGTGTTTATACTTGTATAGAAGGTGTACCTGTGGATCTATTTTAAGTCCTACCTTCAAACTCAGTGCCTCTTTGCTTGACATCATGGGAAAATCATAAGAAATCAGCCAAGACCTCAGAAAAATACATTTATGGACCTCCACAAGTCTGTTTCATCCTTGGGAGCAATTTACAAATGCCTGAAAATACCATGTTCTAGTGCCCGATCTGTCTGCCGATAATATTAGCCTTTCACAGATATATCGTATCAAGTATATGTTTTCAGATATGCACAGATATGAAAGTTTTGCAGAACATATAATGCAGAAAACAATGCTTTGGGTCATTGAGAATTTGTGTCATAACATAATTTGTCCAGCAGAGCGCTCCAACTCCATTGTTTGCTGAGCTGACGGCGTTAAGTTGCTAACTAGTTTGTGAAATACATTCTGGAAGTTAATCAACAACGACCCCATCATTTTCCCTTTTCAATATAACATTATCCCTGTCCCTGAAAACCATGTCACTTATGTTTATCACATCTGTTTGCGATGTTGGCCAGCTATAGTTGGTATATTGAAAGGTAAGCATCAGAGCGTCTTTTTGTAGCTCCGTGCGGTAGTGGATTGTGTCTTTTGAGTGTTGAATTCATGCTACGTTGTTGCTTGGTTAGTGAGACGCAAAGCTGGAAAGTTAATAAAGTCAATTTTTACTCTCTGTGACAAAGAGCTTAAAGCTAGCTTGCCAACCACGTAGCTACATTCATACATTGTCAGCTGAGTGGAAGTTAATGTGTAAACAACCTGTTTTGTTCAGGATTTGCAGTTTGGTACCCCCTTCAACTGAACAATTCCAGTCGTTTCACCTGAACTTGTATAGCAGAATAGAGTGTAACACCGTTTGAATCCAGGGTGTCCTGAGTGACTCCAGCCAGGTCTCCTAAGCAACCAAATTGGCCTGGTTGCTAAGGAGTGTAGAGTCACATGGGGTAACCTCATCATGGTCACGATTAGTAGTTCTCGCTTTCAATGGGGTGCATGGTTAATTGTGCGTGGATTGCAGAGAGTAGCATGAGCCTCCCGGGATGTGAGTCTCCACGGTGTAATCCACAGCGAGCCATGTGATAAGATGTGCGGATTGACTATTTTAGAAGCGGAGACTTGTTCTCCGCCACCTGGATTGAGGTGAATAATTGCACCACCACAAGGACCTACTAAGTAGTTGGAATTGGGCATTCCAAATTGGGAGAAAAGGGGATCAAAAATAAAATAAAAAAAACACCATGGGACCACGCAGCCATCATACCGCTGCGCAAGGAGATACATTCTGTCTCCTAGAGATTAACATAGTTTGGTGTAAAAAGTGCAAATCAATCCCAGCAAAGGACCTTGCTGGTGAAGATGCTGGAGGAAACGGGTAGACAAGTATCTATATCCACAGTAAAACTAGTCCTTCTCGACATACCCAAAAAGGCTACTCACCCAGGAAAAAGCCACTGCTCCAAAACCGCCATAAAATAGCCAGACTATAGTTTGCAAATGCACATGGGGAAGGAAGGAATGGAACAGGGTGAGGCTTGCAAGTCGAGAACACCATCCCAGCCATGAAGCATGGGGGTGGCAGCATCATGTTGTGGGGGTGCTTTGCTGCAGGAGGGTCTGGTGCACTTCACCAAATAGATAGCATCACGAGGAAGAAAAATGATGTGGATATATTGAGGCAACATCTCAAGACATCAGCCAGGAAGATAAAGCTCGTCACAAATGGGTCTTCCAAATGGACAATGACCCCAAGCATACCTGCAAAGTTGAGGCCTACAAACCTGACACAGTTACACCAGTTCTGTCTGGAGGAATGGGCCAAAATTCCAGCAACTTATTGTGAGAAGCTTATGGAAGTATCCCCAAATCATCTGACCCAAGTTAAACAATTTAAAGGCAATGCTATCTAATACTAACAAAGTGTAAACGTCTGACCCACTGGGAATGTGATGAAAGAAATAAAAGCTGAAATAAATCTCTACTATTATTCTGACATTTCACATTCCTAAAATAAAGTAGTGACCTAAGACAGGGAATGTTTTCTATGATTAAATGTCAGGAATTGTGAAAAACTGAGTTTAAATGTTTTTGGCTAAGGTGCATGTAAACTTCTGACTTCAACTGTTTAGATAGATAGATCTGTTTTTTTACAAAGTGATACAAATTAGAAATATTTTTCAAATCTAGTTTAAAAAGTGTAAAATCCGTAGTCATGTAATCTTTTAGTTAATGTTGGTTTTACACATTTTTGAAAAACATTCATTTAATTTGAGCAATTTTACGTAACTAATTCATCATAATCGAACTGAAGTATTTATATAATTAATGTTTTATATATCAATGACGTGATGCTGATTTTATTTTTATTTTTTTGTCCACGTCTCAAATTATTCAAAAATAAATTACAAATGCAATTCACACTAAACAATTACTTGAATTCACATCTTCTATGATGAACTTGTTTTCAATGAATGAGTTGTAAGTCATTTTGACTTTTTTTTTTTTCTGGGGCTTAAAGTCAAAAATGTCATGTGGTGTAACCATCTGGAGACGTATATATTTAAAGTATAATTGAAAGCTGAAATTCATGAAAAGACATGTTGGCTGAATAACCTTTTATCATTTATTTTTTACGGCAAAATACGCAGTTTAAATTTTTCTTTTAAAATATGATTCGTATTTCAAAAATATTAGGTTTGACCACTATTTTAAAGTCATGTAGGTTGCATTTTTGCTATCATGTGACAAAAATCATAATGTTTAATGTATAATAATTGTTTGTTTTGTGTTTTAACAGAAGGAGGCGGAGCAGGAAAAGAAACCGAACGGTAGAGTGATGGAAATAGATGAAAACGGAGCCCAGGAACAGACTGCAGCATAATAGTGCGCTTGTGTGCGTGTTTGCATTATTTACTGTCTTTTGTGTTCTTGTTTCGTTTGTTTTTAAGAGGTTTTTGTACCTTCTATGATTTCTGACCCGCTGAAATGACTGTTTATTCGAGTGTGTACGCATACATGCTCCAGGTTCTAATCTGATGTACAGTAGCAAGCCGTTTGCTTTCGTCCTGTTGCCAGACCCTTACGGCCAGGGTGTGCACTCGCTTTGTGATTGCACATGTGTATGAATTTTTTGTGTGTGCATTACTGTAAGGCAGTTAGTTGGCGAAGCCGTGTTCTCTGCTGCGTGTCTCTCTTTATACTGGGAGAAATAAAGGGGAAATTAAACTGACTCGTTCTCAGTAAATAGCCTGTACTTCAGCCTTTCAGAAGCATCGCAAGTGTTGCACTGCTGTACAAATAAAGTGCTTTTCTGTCCTGTCACTCACGTGCATGGAAATGATCGCCAGGGCTAAGAAGACTGTTTTGTTTAATGTTTTGTTATCTCTGAGTTGTAAACACTTAATTAATTTTTTTTAAAAACTTATTTTCACTCCATTTAACCACAACTGGAAGCCTTTCGGTGGTGAACCTCAAGTCTTACGAGCTGTTTAGAGAAGAAACCACCACATCAGTCAAGTCTCGTGCTTCACTCATGTTATTGTTTGAACATCATCGATAAGTGGCTGAGATTTGTAGTATTGCCTCTTCATCTTGGTGTGGACAGGATTATCCATGGTTGTACAAAATCGTACTTTCAGACTGTGATTTATTGGCGTTGATGGGAAGGATTTAATGTATTATACAATTGTAAAAGAGGCTTGTGAAGGCAATATTACTGTAGTGTAGTTTGTGTGGGTGATCGAGACATACTCATGGTTCTGTTCCCATGTCCTTGATACTCTTCTGATGTTGACTAGAACAATAAAACAAACTCTGAACCCTCCTGGAGGTTTTGGTCTTATGTCTGGTGTATTGTCTACATTATGAAGGTACAATGGGAAGGTAAAGACATCAATTACAAGCCAGTAGAAATAATAAACAAGGATATACTGCACATTATTTCGGCCAGTGCAGTCAGCTAAAATAAGAAAGCAAAAGAAAAAATTGTTTTTGCGAGGCTTATCAAATAAAACCCTCATAAAATGTTACAATTGCAACCATAGTTCCCATAATCCTAATATCGAAGTCATGACATTTGGCTCTAGATTGTCAAGGAAAAATTGCAGAAATGTTATTTGCCAAGTACCGTAACAAGTTTGTAGAACTTGATGATAGAATCTATGAATATGTGATAGAAAAACGTCAGGATGCGATGCCAATCACAAGAGAAATCATTCGGCTGAGGGCTCTGGAGATAGCCAAGCAGCTGAACATACCGACAAATGAATTCAATGCTAGCACTGGGTGGTGTACACGAATGATGCGGCGCAAAGGGCTGACACTGCGGCGTAGAACAATTCTGGCCCAGCGCTTGCCCTCAGACTTCGAGGAGAAGTTGCTGTCTTTTCAGCGATATGTGCTTAAACTGAGGAAAACTCACTCATACCCCCTGGATCAGATAGGGAATGCTGACCAAACACCAGTGTTTTTTGACATGCCAACATCTGTCACTGTTGCCAAGAAAGGGGACAAATCAGTTATTGTGCGATCTACTGGAAATGAAAAAAACCGAATCACTGTAATGTTGGCGTGTCTCGCTGATGGGACCAAACTCCCCCATATGTGATTTTGAAACGCAAGACTATGCCAAAGGAGACGATGCCAGCTAGCATTATCGTACGTGCCCAGGAAAAGGGCTGGATGGACACTGACCTGGTAGTGGACTGGCTTAAGGTAGTGTGGGGCAGGCGCCGCGGTGCGCTTCATAAGAAGAGAAATATGCTCGTTTTGGATGCATTCCGCGGACACTTGACGGAGCCCGTCAAAACTCAGTTGCGGAAAATGAACGGTGATCTAGTGATCATACCGGGGGATGACAAGCCAGCTACAGGTATTGGATGTAGTCGTCAACAAGCCATTCAAGGATAATCTGCGCAAGAGGTACACTGAGTGGCTCCTGTCAGGCGATCACTCACTGACGCCTACTGGAAAAATTAAGAAGCCAGCAGTGCATCTGCTCTGTACTTGGATCCTCCAAGCATGGGATGCCATATGCCAGGAGAGCATCATTCATGGATTTAAGAAATGCTGCATATCAAATGCCCTTGATGGGAGCGAGGATGACATTCTGTGGGAGGGGCTCGTGGAGCATCATGATAGTGATGACAGCGAGAGTGAGCATAGCGAGGCAGGGGATCTCTGTGAGGAATAGGCCTAGTTTAATGTGCAGCATAAAGGCCCATTTGCACTGCTGTTCTTATTGCAACCCCACAGTTTGGTTTGTTTCAAGACTTTAATGTCAGATGTGTTTGATTAAAAGCAGATGTTATTTTCTATTTATCTTCACAGTACGACAATTACATGCATACATAGGCCTACGTAATTATTGCATTTTTGTGAAAAGGTTATTCATTCATTTATTTCTGAACTCATTGACAGTGCACTTTATTTTGTGACAAATTAATCCAAATATTTAATGAATGGTGTTAAAATGTTTATTCAATGAATTATCACTAGAATTTTCAAATAAAATTATTTTCTGTTGAAAACCAGATTTTTTCCACAAAAATCTATTTTTTTCCACAAAATAAGTCTGGAAAATGGGGGGGTCGTCTTATATTCAGTGTCGTCTTATATTCGGGTATATACGGTAAGTTGCACTTGCAAGGAATTTGACACTTTCAACATCATATTAAGTACTCATGATAATATAACAATGCAGGCTACACACACACACAATACAACATGGTGTGAAAAGTGCAATTGCAGTGAGAATTAAAGATTATATAACTTGTCTATAGAAATAAGTGAGAAAAATACAATATATACAATTAGGGTCAAATAAATAAACAGGCGAAAATGCCTGTGAAATTAAAAATGTCCTATAATAATTTTTTTCTGTTTTAATTATTACCATTTATTTGTAACATCTAATTTATTTCCTAATATTCTAACTGTAGTTATACACATTTTTGCATGATGTTGATTTAATCTTATGGGTAGGAGGTCATATAGTCTCAATTGAATAATTCAGATGAAATTGAAGTGTATGAATAAAAGAATGACAATAAATTGAAGTCATTCATTAAAGTCCTAATAAAGGTAAAAAAAAAAAAAAAAATCAAATCTATGGGGCAATTTTTGCCCCGTATTGAGAAATGTAATTTCTGACGCTGTTTACTACACTTTTTAATGTGCACAAATCCGGAGCCCCTGAGCGGACAGGGTGGGAATGACATTTTTTTCTAAAATAGTTTTGCGTGCCCTCGCAATAAATTTACCATGGTTTTACTAAAATAACCATATTTTAACATTGATATTCTTAGTAAAACCATAGTACAAATTCAGGAAAACAAAAACTATGGTAATTAAAATCATAATTATGTGGTTATTTTGATTTTACTTAAAAATATAGTACTCACTAGATTAACCATGGTAATCTATAATAAAACCAGCCTACTTTATAGATACAGTATACTGTATATACACTTACCTAAAGGATTATTAGGAACACCATACTAATACTGTGTTTGACCCCCTTTCGCCTTCAGAACTGCCTTAATTCTTTGTGGCATTGATTCAACAAGGTGCTGAAAGCATTCTTTAGAAATGTTGGCCCATATTGATAGGATAGCATCTTGCAGTTGATGGAGATTTGTGGGATGCACATCCAGGGCACGAAGCTCCCGTTCCACCACATCCCAAAGATGCTCTATTGGGTTGAGATCTGGTGACTGTGGGGGCCATTTTAGTACAGTGAACTCATTGTCATGTTCAAGAAACCAATTTGAAATGATTCGAGCTTTGTGACATGGTGCATTATCCTGCTGGAAGTAGCCATCAGAGGATGGGTACATGGTGGCCATAAAGGGATGGACATGTTCAGAAACAATGCTCAGGTAGGCCGTGGCATTTAAACGATGCCCAATTGGCACTAAGGGGCCTAAAGTGTGCCAAGAAAACATCCCCCACACCATTTCACCACCACCACCAGCCTGCACAGTGGTAACAAGGCATGATGGATCCATGTTCTCATTCTGTTTACGCCAAATTCTGACTCTACCATCTGAATGTCTCAACAGAAATCGAAACTCATCAGACCAGGCAACATTTTTCCAGTCTTCAACTGTTCAATTTTGGTGAGCTCTTGCAAATTGTAGCCTCTTTTTCCTATTTGTAGTGGAGATGAGTGGTACCCGGTGGGGTCTTCTGCTGTTGTAGCCCATCCGCCTCAAGGTTGTGCGTGTTGTGGCTTCACAAATGCTTTGCTGCATCCCTCTGTTGTAACGAGTGGTTATTTCAGGCAAAGTTGCTCTTCTATCAGCTTGAATCAGTCGGCCCATTCTCCTCTGACCTCTAGCATCAACAAGGCATTTTCGCCCACAGGACTGCTGCATACTGGATGTTTTTCCTTTTCACACCATTCTTTGTAAACCCTAGAAATGGTTGTGTGTGAAAATCCCAGTAACTGAGCAGATTGTGAAATACTCAGACCGGCCCGTCTGGCACCAACAACCATGCCACGCTCAAAATTGCTTAAATCACCTTTCTTTCCCATTCTGACATTCAGTTTGGAGTTCAGGAGATTGTCTTGACCAGGACCACACCCCTAAATGCATTGAAGCAACTGCCATGTGATTGGTTGATTAGATAATTGCATTAATGAGAAATTGAACAGGTGTTCCTAATAATCCTTTAGGTGAGTGTATGTGTAAACAATTTAATTAATAAAGGTTAGCCTACAACAATAATGGTTACTACAATATTACTTAAGAAAAAAACATATTTTCTGCCAAAACCTAAAGTTACTACAGTCTACAATATTGCTAGCACTTATTATAAAGTTAAATGTGTAACATTAGTAAATGCATTCAATATTTTTTCAGCATTTATGAAATTTTGTTAACGGTGCTCTCAATAATTTTAATTGTAATTTTGAAACATATGTATAAAATAATGATCAATGACATGATGTGAGAAATCCAGTCATATCAGTAACCTTACAAAAGCTGTTTTATTCAACATGGAGAGGGTCTCCTCATGGGGGCGGCCATGTTGGAATCACATGACGAGTCATTTACGAGTCGCCTTATTATTGGACACTTTCACCCTATGGATTTAATTAATCATGGTTGATTGCGAAAAGTGAATTTCCACAATGGCATCTGGAACTGAACACTATTGATTTTGAGTGATGCTGCATCCAGGCCACTAGGTGTCAGTGTAAGACGAAGATGGGATCAACATAAACATTACTGAGTGCACCTTTAATTACTTTAATGTTAGATAATAAAAATGTAATTTTTCACTGTTAGTTTATGTTAGTTGATAGTGCATTAACTAATGTTAACATATACAACTTTTGATTTTAAAAACGCAAGTATATATTAAATTAACATTATCCAAAATTAATAAATGCTGTAAAAGTATTATTTAGTATTATATTTATTATTTATGTATTATTAGTTAACGTTAATAAATGTGACCTTATTTTAAAGTGTTACCACAATATTACTATAGTAAAACCATAATACCCATAAAATTGAATGATTTTGTCCCCATAGTATTCATTGTCCTGTATTAGTTTCACTACGAATATCATGCTTAAAATATGGTTACTGTCATAAAACCATGGTAAATGGATTGTGAGGGCATGCAAAACTATTTTAGAAAAACTATTCCCGCCCTGTCCTCTAAGGGGCACCAAACTGACAGGACAGTGACATGGTGAAAATTTGTGTTCATACTGTCATCGGCTGGTACTATGAAGCACTTACACCTGTAATGCACCTGATACCTGAATGAAGTTGCTTGAAAAATCTTTGCCTTTTTAATGCATTTAAAATGTTTGAAGCCATCAAGTAACTTTCAACCAAACCTGCAGATTTTATTTATTTTTAATACTTTTTAAATACTTTTCTAGTGCAACTTAAGTGATGATAACTGCACTCATGCAGCTATATTACAGGGGCGGTCCTAGACCATTTTGACTGGTGGGGCCAGGGTGGGGCCGGGTGTGCTTGTAGGGGGGTAACTGTATTATACCTTAAATGTCCCATGTACACTTAAAAAACATGATTTGCTCTTTTAATATTTGTAGACTTTTTGCAGACTTTTTTGCAGACTTTTAAAATATATAAACAAGCCGGATCATGACATTTCAATTAGTCAATACACCCTAACATTGTAGTTTAACCCTCCAAACCCGCCAATGCTGTTCTTTAGAATGACTAATGCAGTAAAACTCTTGGGTAAAATGAATGATAGGCTACACATCAAGATTTTAGATTCGAATTTTAGCAGTTGCATATAACCAGGGCTGGACTAGTAATCTGGGATACCGGGCATTTTCCCGGTGGGCCCACGCACTTTGGGGCCAATCAGGGGCGGACTGGCCATCGGGAGAACCGAGTGGTCCGGTGGGTCGGCCTCAAAACGTATCGAATGGGCCACGATAAGCTAATCAGGGGCGGACTGGCCATAGGGAGAACCGAGTGGGCCGGTGGGTCGGCCTCAAAACGTACCGAATGGGCCACGATAAGCTAAAATGAGCCGTCGCGTTATGCAGAATGGACCACAAAACGGCGCCAGTGGAGCTGGCAGGTCCATAGATGCTAAACTTATGCTGAACTTCTACCTTATCTCCAGGCGTTGTTGGCTCGTTATGCGATTGACATTCGGTTTCTCCTACCAGCGCTCTTTGGAGCCTCTTTGGATCATTAGCACAATTAGGTTAAAGTATAAACTACTATATCATACAGGCATAAACACTGAACTCAAACAGTCAATGCTTGTTGTAGCTGGAGAATTGTGCCTAAAAATGCTCCAATGGCCTTTCATAAACCAGCGCTTTAAGGGACCGTCTGCAAATTCCACCCACAGCACTAAAACATCAGAGGTGTCCATGTATTCATTTATTAATTAATTAAAGTTTAAGAAATGCATACAATTTGCAATATGTAGAATGTGTAAATGTTTTTTATTAATAAGTGTTTACGACATGTAAGGCAGTGGCATTTAATATTTGGACACCAGTGACGTTTTAGCACAGTGTGTGGAGTTTTCAGACGATCTCTTATAAACCATAAGCGAATATCTAATAAATATTGAACTTAAATTAAACTTTACCCCGCTAAATATTATAATCCAGTCATAATGCATTGATGTTTTGTTTAAATGTAATTTGTTTGGTCCATTTCTTATGATGTGGTATGTCAGTGGGATGGAAAATGAGAATACCACTCATACCATTCTACCAAATCAATCTAGGGGGTCCACTGGGGGGACCAATCTGGTTAGCACAGGGGTACTGGCTCCCCTGCCCTCCCCCTAGAACCGCCCCTGCTATAGTATCAATTCAGGACAATTCTGCTTCTTGCTATTTATTGGGAGGAAATGCACAGCTTCTCTAATCAAACATAATGTTATGTCATTTGCTTGGAAAAGTTGACATCTTCCCTCTACCGTACATGTAATGTGTCACTTGGCAACACAATGGTCAGAAGAGACAGTACCCAGGCGACCTGAACTCACACATATACATGTTTTTCAGTGGAGTGCCTGCTAAGAATATCTGTTGTTGTTGATGTGCATGTCACGTGTGCCTTTCTGATTCCACATTCAAATTTGTGCGCAGCTCGCGCGCGTGCGCGTTCGCTCAGGCGCAAATTAACCTGCAGAGAAAACAAGTCATACAGGTTTATCCGGACCACCCACAACCACGACTAAAAGGAAACACTCCCAGTCTTTTGTGAATTTCAGAAAAATAACAGTTTAATCTCGTAAAAACCTTCAACTGTAAATTGGATTTTCAGCCTTTCTACCTGTTCAGGGGAGCAGTGACGTCACACGGAGGGCATGTGGTCTGCGACCTGCGAGCGCAGACTGATGTTTGAGGAACACTAGACGCGCACGAGAGGTGTTTAACTCGCGTTCGTGGTGTTTTTTTGTGAGTTTGACATGTTTGAAAACGGGAAATCGTGCGTGCATCCTCCCAGGGAACTTATTCGGAGTCTGTAACCCACACGGAGCTTCAAGCACACTAGCCGGTGTTTGTTGTACAGTTATACAGGATGATGCTCTACTTTCTCCCCTTACGGAAATTCAAGCGCAATGGGAAATACATTTTGTTTGTGGCGGTGCTGATGATCGGCGCATTGGCGGCTTATCTGGAGTTCGTGGCCACGAGTGTCTGGAGTAACACTGGTGAGTGATATCTGATGGATATTTCCATTTCTCTAATTGCTAACTTTTATATTTATTTCACATTGCACTCTAGTCTACCAATTACACTCCTTTCAACCATTATCCACTTTTTAACCATATTTCGTACCTATCCGTCACATTTTTGCTCTTGCTTGTTCATTTTAAAGGGACACTCAGTTATTGTTTTATGTTACGCTGAAACCTAACGTAGTAGATGTAGTATCACACTAAATCAAAAGTTCTCAGCTATCGACACATTTATTCCGTGAGTGAAAGTGGATTGATTTGATGAAGCCAATAATATCTGGCTGGTCACGTGATCTCAACATGGCGGCCCCCATGAAGCGACCCGCTCCATGTGTAATAAAACAGCTTTTATTAGAATCCTGATACGACTGGAGTCTTCATCTTATGTCCGTTATCATTATAATAAAATGTATTTTCTTTTTATTTCTTTAAAGGTGCAATACGTAACAATTGTCATGTAATATTTGCCATTTTATGTATTTTTTTGCTTATGTTTGAATGGCTTATAAGGCAACTTAAAAAAAATTAGCCCTTCCAGTAGACTGATTTTCATGTGAAGGGAGCGGGTTGGTTTTGCCGGGAAAGTCCAAAGGATGTGACATTTATGCGCACTCTCGAGAGCCTTCTACCGAATCCCGTCTGGCTATGCGGGAACGTGATCATAACTGTGTAATTTTAGTTATGATACCTCATCAGTCAGCATGATGCCGGTGGATCACGTTCAGTCTCTTTGTACGTTACGTCATTGTTTTGGCCGTTGCTCGCTTGCTCGCGTCCATATGCAGTATGTGCGTGATAACGAGCAACATGTAGCTGCTGCAGTTCACTTAACGGCCACAAGTGTCATTAATAACTACTGTTTCTGAATCTTATATACTGCACCTTTAAGGATAGTTATTTTTAATGAAGGAAAATGACTGTGCGCACCTTGAAATGGTCTTATGGTGACAAATATTTTTTTTTAATATGCAAATATTCCAATGTAGTCTCTCAAATAGTATGAGGGGATAAAACTGCATGTACATTTTTTTTAAATTAATTGAAAAAAAGTAGTAAGTGGGCTATAGCTCGTAATTCTAGAAATTCTCGTCAATTACGCAATTGCTTTACATTCTAGATTTGTTTTTAAAGAATTATTTTGTTTATCACCTCAGACAACCTTATTTGTCAATTAACTACTTGCATTCAATTTTCTAATTACATTCCATTTTATTTTTTAGTTATATTTTAATTACATTCCATGCTACCAATTACTAAATACATAGCATTCTTCATGCATTCCATTTAGCCCATCTCTGATTATTTTCCATTGTAAAGTCTACTTGCATTTCCATTCTACTAATTTAATTCTATTCCATTCGGTTCTATTCAATTATTACTAGTGATAAGTCAATTACAGTACACTTACTACAAGGAAAGTCCTCCTCAGGTAAAGTTGAGTTTAAGTGTGTCAAAGGAAAAATAGAGATCATTAAGTTCATAAATCTGCTCCTGCATGTGGGTGAATCGCTCTCAACATTTAGCACAATGCAATATATAATGCAATACAACACGTAATACAAACAGCGCAGTGCAATGCTGAATACAATGCAATGCTCTGTATACAAATCAATACAGTAGTAGAATAAAAAGAGCTAACAACGAAAAAAGGTAAACTAATGAATGTGCATACAGGTCTGGTTGGTTTCATTACACCAGTTCACAATCAGGTTGTTTCCTTCCTGTTTCCCAGAGTGAGTTCCACATCTCTTGTGCATTTAATCCATGCTTTGATAATTTATTTGCTCTCTTTGCAGACTTCAAACTGTTATAGCAATATAAAAAAAAAATTATTGTTGTTCCTTTCATTTCAAAAGCTTCCCAAAGAGAAGTGCAAGTCATTTAAGAAACCTGAGAGAAGGCAGATGAGCTTTGACCTGCGGATAGGATTTGTCATGTAGTTTGAGGTCAGTGTCAGCCCAGTGAAGCAGAGTCAGTGTCACAGCACCTGGGCATCAGTCTGCTAATGTTCATATACCATTACATTTTAATAGATTGAATTGTAACCTCAATGTGACCCGTAACATCAACACAAGTCTTAACATATCAGATAAAAAGCACGGATGGCAAGTTGAGCTTTGCTGTGTTTCAGGATTTTGATTGGTTGGAGGGCTCTTGACTCTTATCTAACTTCCATGATGCTTCAGCTTGTAGTTCCAGAGATGAACATTTCACCTGTAAATCGCTTTGATTCGCTATTTTCAGTCCATTTTTGCAAGTGCATTTTCTTGCATGGCAAGTTCCTGACCCAAGTTGGGTTGTGCACTTTATATATTTATATTTATGCATTTTGGCAGACGCTTTTATCCAAAGCGACTTACAGTGCACTTATTACAGGGACAATCCCCCCGGAGCAACCTGGAGTTAAGTGCCTTGCTCAAGGACACAACAGTGCCATCTTGGTGGTGCTGGGGCTTGAACCCCCGACCTTCTGGTCAGTAACCCTGAGCCTCAACCACTGAGCCACATGATAATTTTGGTTAAGTGTTGTAATCTGTGAATTGAAAAGCCTTCTAGTTTGTTTTCTGCTGTTTTTGTCAGTACCGTTTAGATTATGGGGGCTTTATATTTTAAACTAGTTTCATCAGCGAGACATAAGAGTTTTGCAACAGTCATTCCTGTACCGCATTCAAACAGGTTTGTTATCCCGCCATGCATCTCACTGGTTCAGAAGCGCATTTAAAATAGTCTGTTCGATTGAGACCAGTCCTTGAATTATTGCACCTGCGCTGGGCTCTTGCTGCTTTATCAATCTGGTGTGTTGATAATTGATCCGGGTAGCGTCAAGCACTGTTAATTGTGATCTGCGATAAGACTGTTGGAACGCATATAAAGTGTTTACAAGCAATGAGTAACCATGGTAATGGGCAAAAACGTACCTGCATTAATCGTTTTTTGCTTAAACCGTTTATTACAATAAAGGAAGTTTACTTGACATTCATGTTGTTGACTTATTAAGCATAAGGGGTGGATTTGGTGTGTTGCATTTACTTAGGGCTGTCGATTTAACGTGTTAATGTGCGATTGATTCTAAAAAAAGTACACAATTAATCATGTCCCTAGACCATAATATGGAAGATTCCTGAGCAATTCAAGCTTGAAGTACCATCTGTTTTCTCCAGGATGCAGTAAGTGAAACTTCAGCTTTATAGTCAACGAGCAGCTTATTCAGAGAACAAACCAACCCTTCAGCCGACAGCACAACACGAGGATGCATTCTTGCGTTCAAAACACAGCTTGGAACGGAAATCCAAACTTGTGGATCTCGAGATGTGTTTTTCTAAGTATTAAACTGCATTTGATTTGACACAGCGACCTAAAAAGGGTATGTTTATGATGCAACACAACCAAAGTGAGACGCTCCAAGCATCTGTCTGATGCGGGTGTACATTGACGGGTCCTTAGACAAACACTTATAATAAATCTCGGACTGATTGACAAATTAAATTGCCAAATAGATTGATGTGAACTGTAGGCCAATGATTGGCTTATGATCAAGTATATAAAAATACATTGAATTCTAAAGCCACTTTTTGTATTGTCTTATCAATGCTCAACTCTCTATCTCTCTCTCTCTCTTTTATATATATATATATATATATATATATTAAAAAACTACTTATAATCATTTCATATTTATACTGAATTATTATTTTAGGGTTTTTCTTAGCAAATATTTATACAGTATATGCGATTAATTTGATTAATTAATCTGTACACAATGTAATTAATTTGAGCAAAACATTTTATCGAATGACAGCCCTACTCAAAATATGTATGTAGCATTTTTGCATCACAATATTTAAGTAAATTCAATTTATGGTCATTTTATGTCAGCATGACTAGAAAACCTCTGTTAGATATACACAAATTTAGCTGTTCAACTTCACGTATGATTTAACAACTAATAGCATGTTGGTTTAAATGCATTAAATAGTTATTTCTACTTAATTTAATTGTCTGCAAAGAAAATAATGACTGAGGTCAGTCATTAAACAGTTGATTCCCCAAAAAAGTGCAGATAAAGCTGCACTTCAACTACACACAGTCACAGGCGCATGGACACATTACATGGACTGAACAAGATCCAAGTTCACCAAAGGAAACACGAATTACACTAATGGTGACTAGACATGAAAATTACAGTAAAACAACTTCAATAATCCTAAAAAGAGTGAAAATCTCTTGATCATTTGAGTTAGTAGTACTTCAAATCTTAATTTTATGGATTTTTAAGCCATAGAAGTTCAAGAAATCACTCAGTTCACCTTATAATTAATATTTTGTGTTCTACACATTAATGTAAATTAAGCTAGAAATGTTTTAAATATGTACGTATCCGAGTAGAAGCTGTTTATTTTTCTTACGTTTTGTTTGTTGAGCCAACAAACCGCTTTTTTCAGTGTTTTCAAATCAGCTTCATCAAGGGACTGGGTTCAGCTTTCTTTTTAAAGTGCCATTTTCCCCCTTTGGGAAGACTATGGTTAGACCATGTGGCCTTCTCTGTGTTTTGTGTGTGTATGTCAGTTTAGAGACACTAGGGTGTTTTTTTTACATGTCAGTGTGAAGTGGCGTACCCTTGCGACTGACCCGCCTTGACCCTTACTCTTTTGCACCAGTGGTCCCAGGTCTGGTTTTACGGTTTTGTAGGATTGCATTGAAATAATAAAAATGCCTTTTTAACATCAAAGAGCAGGTGCATCGAGTGGACAAGGGAGCGAGACTACAGTAATGCAATTCTCTCCAATGGTGCATTGGGCTCAGGGGGCTTTTTAAACAAACTCTACATTCCTCCGGGTACTGCCGTTGACCTCTTGGGAAGACTGTGAAAGAAAGGATTTGGAAAAAGAAAATGGGGTGTGAGGAGTAGGAGGTGGAGACACAAAAGATGGAAGTTTTGGCCGCTCACAGAAAACATGCAATTTGAATGTGCACATGTCGATGTGCAGATTGTCCGAGGGTCCCTTTTGAAACTCATTTGTTCTCTCAAGCACACACAAAGAAAGTTTACACACCACCCGGCATGCAAATACACCTGAAGACACGGATCAAAATAAAGGCGTGCTCGCCCGAGCCCTCCCCACAGTGTTTGCTCAATGGCGCTGGAGGTCAGGTGACCCCTTTCTACAGTAAGATGAGGTGTGATTTCCTCTCTTCCTTGTTGCCATAGTGCCAGGGCAAGGTAAAGTGGGCTTCTAACTCTCTACACAAATGCAACCTCTCGATTTAACCACATATTAAAGTTTTCTTTGAGGCAGTGTCTGAACATTGTGATACATTGCTTGTTTATGCAAGGAGTGTATGTATATACTTCAGCTCCTGATATGCAACTAGACACATTTTTTCAATGTTAAAATACTTTCTCATATCCCAGACTAATAGGCAGAGACAACTATATATTTATCCATTTAGTGGCTAATCTGATTTCCCTAGTAAATGTAAACATTGTGGCTCTGTCGTGCTATTACTGTCGTGCTATTCTGGGGCCATATTCACAAAGAATTCTTAAGAATAAAATTCTTCTTAAAAGTGTTCGCAGATCAGGTGTGTTTTCAGCTGGTTCTTGAATGTTGAGATGTTATCAGCAGATCGTTTGGATGTTGGGAGCTCATTCTACCACAGTGGAACAGAGAAAAATAGTGAAATAGACTTTGAGCTTCTTTGTGATGAGACCACCAGGCGCCGCTCGTTCATAGATCACAGAGAGCGATTGGGGCATAGACCTGGAGAAGTGAATTGAAGTACATTTATTTACATTTACATTTATACATTTGGCAGATGCTTTTTATCCAAAGTGACTTACAGTGCACTTATTACAGGGACAATCCCCCCGGAGCAACCTGGAGTTAAGTGCCTTGCTCAAAGACACAATGGTGGTGGCTGTGGGGCTCGAACCAGCAACCTTCTGATTATCAGTTTAGTGCTTTAGCCTACTATGCCACCACCACTCCATAGGAACAAGACTTGGTGACTTTGCTCTCATTTGCTATCTGAACACACACACACAAATGGACTTGATTCCATAGGCCTAAGTGGTCATAAAAATAAATGTCACCTTTGCGGTCAAAATTGATCGGCCATAGGAAATGAATGGGAAAGACCATAATGCTGAGCAATTTTTTATGGGGAATTTGTGATATACAATCTATAAATCACCCATAATGTAGAGCAAACATGCATAGAATTTAAGGGGTGAATATAAAACATACACACATACAAATGAATTGGTGAGACTATAACACAGAGCATTTTTTTTTATTATTTGTCAAATAAAATCTGTAAATTAGCCACAATGTAGAACCCGCACACAGAGAAATGAAGGGGTGAGACCCACAATGCACATACAAACACACACAAACAAATAATTTGTATCATCCAACATTTTTTTTAATAGTTACACCTTTTATCTTTCCAGTCATTTTTGACTGGTAAGGTACAAGGTAGGGCCTTTTTTGAACGTAGGTTAAAAAGAGTAAAAAATTTGGGTTCCAGTGAGGCACTTACAATGGAAGTGAATGGGGCTAATCAGTAAACATTAAAATATTAATTGTTTCAAAAGTATAGCTACAAGATGTAAACAATCTGCATGTTAACCTGATTTTAGTGTGATAGGCACTTACTAACCTTTTCTGCATAAAGTTAAATCCAGTTTTACACCTTGTTTCCATGACTATGTAATGTCAACAAACCCTAAAACGACTGTAAAAACTATGATTTTAAACAACGCTACAGGTCAAATATTACATGAGTTTTAACAGAAGAATGAATATGTGCTTTTATAAAATTATAAGCTTCATAATTCTGCCTTATTAAAACCCTCTAAAAATTGGCCCCCATTCACTTGCATTGTAAGTGTCTCACTGTAACATTTTCAAGAATGGTTTTACTAACAATTTTGGGCTATGTGCAAATTTGCCCTTCTGGTTCCTACTCTTTGAGAAAATAAACAGAATAAAAGTCTTTGTGTATTGTGTGAAAGCTTCATTAACTTTGTATTTGACTCTTCAAACTCAAATTTACTCTCCGAGCACACAGTTTGCCACAGCCAAACGTTGTATGAACATTATTGAGTCAACAAAAGCATATGGTTGATTGCACGGCCCCACCAAGGTGAAACCTTTCCAGAAACTTGAAAAACTGGTTTCTGTTTATATCTAATGTGACTGGAAGGACAATGCACATTATGTTTGAAATAAAAATGACATCCTATGGCGTGACATGCTATACTCTTTATAAAACTATTTAAAATGCATTTTGCAAGGTATGTCTTAAGGAAAAATGGTGCTTGATTAGTTGTGCACCAAATCCCTAATCTAAAGTATGAGTAATAGAGGTCATATGATTAATAAGGAAACCTGTATGTGGCACAGAAAATGTCAGTTGGCAAGACAACTACCTGCTCTGGGTGCAATGATGCATCATAAATGACTAAACAGACACTCGACACCATGTTAATATTCTGTGCCTGCTTAAAATGTCATACATTTTAAATCTTTTTACAAAATAATTTAATGGGAAGAAAATTGAAAGCAGGTGTGCTGTGTGTGAATGTGTATGTTAGTTAAGAAGAGGGTGTGAGCACTAGATTATATGTATTATCCCAGAGCTTTGTGGGTAAGTTAATGCTTTCGTACTCATTAAAGATTAATGTGTACATGGAATCAGTTTCAGTGGCGAAATTGTAACCCATCAATGGCAATCTAATGTCAAACACACACAAGCATGATTGGTCAGGTTAGACAGCAGTGGTGTAATTAATCTGCTTCTTGACTAAATATTCTTTCTGTTTAATTTTCAGATGTAGCCCCACGCAGTGAAAGTGTCATTTGGGCAAAGCATGGTGTTGGGACTGTGGTAAAAACTCACACAGACAGCTGCACAAAGACACATACACTGATCAGCCACAACATTAAAACCACTGACCGGGTAACATTAATTATGTCTTCACAATGGCACCTGTCAAGGGGTGGGACATTTTAGGCAGCAAGTGAACAGTCAGTTCTTGAATTTCATGTGTTGGAAGCAGGAAAATGGGCAAGTGACTTTGACAAGGGCCAAATAGTGATGGCTAGACGACTGGTCAGAGCATCTCCAAAATGGCAGGTCTTGTGGGGTGTTCCCAGTATGCAGTGGTTAGTACCTACCAAAAGTGGTCCAAGGAAGGACAACAGGGTCATGGGGTCCCAAGGGTCATTGATGCACGTGGGAAGTGAAAGCTAGCCCGTCTGGTCAGATCACACAGAAGAGCTACTGTAGCACAAATTGCTGTAAAACTTAATGTTGGCCATTATAGAGAGGTGTCAGAACACACACTTCATCGCAGCTTGCTGCATAGCCGAAGAGGGTCAGAACTGGATCATGGAGCAATGGAAGAAGGTGGCATGGTCTGATGAATGAAAGATGACAGCAGGATGCACCATGTGAAGAAGGCAGGCCGGCGGAGGCAATGTTCTGCTGGGAAACCTTGGGTCCTGGCATTCATGTGGATGTTACTTTGAAACGTACAACCTACCTTAAGATTGCTGCAGACCACGTACACCCCTTCATGACAACGGTATACCCTGATGGCAGTGGCCTCTTTCAGCAGGATAATGCACACTGCCACACAGCAAAAATTCAGGAATGGTTTGAGGAACATGACAAAGAGTTCAAGGTGTTGATTTGGCCTCCAAATTCCCCAAATCTCAATCCAATTGAGCATCTATGGGATGCGCTGGACCAACAGGTCCGATCCATGGAGGACCCACCTTGCAAATTATAGGGCTTAAAGCATCTGCTGCTCATGTCTTTGTGCCAGATGCCACAGGACAATTTCAGAGGTCTTGTGGTGTCCATGCTTCGATGGGATGTTCATGTAGGGCAGCCTACATGATATTAGGCAGGTGGTTTTAAAGTTGTGGCTGATTGGTTTATAGGCCACGTTGCAAAATCTAGGCACACAGAACAGCATGCTCTGTATACTGCCTACCTTTTTTATTTTTTTTAAATAGTATGTGAAACCGTATTCTGTATCGGCTGTAATTGTAACCACAATCATTTATTCAATTTATTGTGCACCCCTACTGGCTATGTTTGAAATGGTACACTACCATACTAATACAATTTCAGCTCTAAGCATTCTGTATGTACAGTGTGTGGAATGCCTATATAACCTTCTACATTTGCTACAAAAAATATTTTTTTTATTAAAATTGAATTAAACATGTAAAATAGCCGCATGCATTTTTGAAATGTTAATTGGACACCACTCACTGAATTAAACGTGTAACCTAAAGAGTTCTTGACAATGTAGCATTTTACTAAAAATGTTTATCGTTGCATATAGCTTAACTGATTCATAAATAATTAGTAGGCAGTATACAGTATATACGGTGAAGTATGCTAGTATTCCATTTCAGTCATATCTGTGTTTGTGTCACAGGCTCGAGAAGATCGCGCATCTGATGATAATCGTGAAAAAGATGTTTGGACTTCTAAAAACATTGCACAGAAATGGAGCCCAGAGGTAATGATACAACCACATGGACAAGTAGAATAGAACACCTAGATGTGGAGGTGTACTGTAAATGCAAAGCTACAAACACACTCACTCACCGATACATTAAGATTACATTCACAAATGGTGCATGTAAATGCGCAAGTGCATTGGCAGTATCAAGGTGCAGTGATTTTATCAGATGGTAATTCCATGGAACTTTGATATAGCCAACTGTAGTTGCTGTATGGGGTTTATATGGTATTCCAAGGTGCTTCAAAGAGTGCAGTGGCTTTACCATGGTCTAAAAACAATCTATTGCAAAGGAATATGTCTAAAAACATGTACAACAATGATGCATGTAAAAAAATAAAAATAAAAAAAAATCATGCTAATACCATGATAGGTGTCCAAGAAATAATGGAAGTACCATTGATAGATGTCCAAAATCATGATAATACCATAGTGCATGTCCAAAAGCATGGTGCAACAATGTCCAGTAAATCATGGAAGTCCCATGATAGGGGTCCAAGAAATTATGGTAAAACCTTTTATACTTGTCCAAAAACATGGTACATGTCCAAAAGCATGCAGTAAATGGCAAATAAATAATTTGAATACCATGATGGGTGTCCAATAGTAATAATTGTAGTCCCATGATAGATGTCCAAAAAAATCATGGTTCTACCTCGATCCAAGAAATCATGGTAATATCTTGATAGATGTCCAAAAACATGGTACTACCATGGGACATGTCCAAAAGCATGGTGCAACCATGGTACATGTCCAAAACAATTATGGTAATACCTCAATAGATGTCCAAAAACATGGTACTACCCTGGTGCATGGCGGAACATGGTACATGTCCAATAAATCATGGAAGTCCCATGATAGGGGTCCAAGAAATCATGGTAAAACCTTTTATACTTGTCCAAAAACATGGTACTGCCATGGTACATGTCCAAAAGCATGCAGCAACCATGATAGATGTAATAGATGTCCAAAAACATACTGCTTCCTTGGAACATGTCCAAAAGCATGCAGCAACCACAGTACATGGCAAATAAATAATTTTAATACCATGATAGGTGTCCAAAAACATGGTATTACCGTGGTCCAATAGTATTGTGCAACCATCTTACATGTCAAAGAAATCATTGTAGTCCCATGATAGATGTCCAAATAAATCATGGTTGTACCTCGATAGATCCAAGAAATCATGGTAATACCTCGATAGATGTCCAAAAACATGGTACTACCATGGTACATGTCCAAAAGTATGGTGCAACCATGGTGCATGTCCAATAAATCATGGTAATGCCTCGATAGATGTCCAAAAACATGGTACTACCATGGTACATGTCCAAAAGTATGGTGCAACCATGGTGCATGTCCAATAAATCATGGTAATGCCTCGATAGATGTCCAAAAACATGGTATTACCGTGGAACGTGTCCAAAAAACATTTTTTTTTTGTTGTTGTACTTTGTACATATAAGTTTAAAATGCATAGCACAGTTAGAAACGGAGTTCGGTATGTTGCTAATGATGTTATTAAACCACACAAGAATGTTTCCACTGATCACGGAGTCTGTGTGTCTCTCTCTCTCTCACTGTGGACTATTTAAACAACACACAAGCTTTGAATTTTTGCTTATTCTTGATGATTGTTGGGGATTTTGTTTTGGAAATTAAAGGAATGTTTCGATACAAGTCAAGCTCTATGGATGGTGTCTTTGACATGCTGTAAATTAACACATAAGATAATTTGAATTGTCACTCGCCCTTGCATAGTCATGAGAGGAGTTGAAAGATTGGATATAATATTGCACAGACAAGTTTAGGTAAGTGGTCTTTTCACATTAGTCGCATTTTAACACATATAAAGTTTAAGTCTTGTGGTAATGCTTTTGGAAACCGTGTGTGTAAAGTTTGTGCATGAATCTGCATTGCCCCATAGACTTTCTCTGTAAGTGCAAAACGTTCTTTAATTCCATTGAAAATGTAAAAATATGTTAATTTATTGATGTCTGTTTCTGTGTTTGCTTTCAGTATAAAGGAATGGCTAATCTGCACATCTTTGAGGACTGGTGTGGCACATCTATAGCTCAACTAAGAAAGAATCTGCATTATCCATTGTATCCTCATGTAGGTGCATAAATATACACGTCAATATAGTCAAATATACAGTTACTGTTATTCGATTTATTTAAATATGCTGCTTCACGTGCCTGGACAATTTCTTAAAGGAGAGGTGATGTCGTCACTCCCTCTTGCAATATGCTCTTTGGTCCACTTGCTTTGTTTGCTTTCTGGGACCTTGTATTTGGTTATCTCACATAACCTGAATGAGTTTGTCCTGTTTGTCTTTTATAGATTTATTTTTGTTCTTGTGAAGTTACACAGCCACAAGCACTATATTGTGTTTTAAGATCCCATGAAATCAAATTGAGATTTTTCTTGATTTTAGTCCATGTCTGTTTGATTTGAGGCTGTCGATATGCAAGTGCACTCTTAAAAGTTGATCAAATATACTTCATGTACACTAAAAATGTACAGTCTCTTCCTGGACCAAAAATGTTCTTGATTCACCTGCACATGCACAGGTTTATTTACATGTTTTTGTCCAATAAAATTGATCTAAAATATGGATTGAGAAATGATACAGAGCACAATATATCATGTGATAAAACTCTCTTAAAATGGCCACAATTTGTGACACGGTTTTTTCACTCATCATTTTTTATATTCCTGAAACGATGTATGTGCGAACACCCCTTAATGCAACAATACTTGACACATGGTAGCTCAGAGATAAAAATGATAAGCAAATAATTTGGCATCCTTGCAATCGAACACATCAACATACTGTTTCAATGGAAGAATTTCGTTGCATCCTATACGAGCCAGACAACCATTTCATGGGGTCTTAAATTCATCACACGTGTAGGCAAGTTACTTTTCTTGTATGAATTGAGTTTGATGTGATAACACAATTTCTCTCTCTTTAGTCTCGTATCACTGTGAAGAAACTTGCTGTATCACCCAGCTGGACCAATTATGGACTCAGGATATTTGGCTACATACATCCGTATGCAGATGGTCCGTCTCACAATCAATCACAAGCATAGATTGTGTAAGATCAACATTGTCCTACATTTAATCCTCCCGTTTGTTCTGCAGGTGACTTCCTGTTTGCAGTGTCATCTGATGATAACAGTGAGTTCTGGCTCAGTGACAATGAAAATCCAGCCAATCTGAAACTTTGCGCTTACGTCGGAAAGGTTTGTGTGACAAGTGCTAATACTTAAAGAAAAAATGTGCCCATGCTAATTAAGTACACCCAGAATTGAAAGCTCTGTGGGGGTTTTTTACTCACCCTCATGTTGTTCCAAACTTGTATGTGGTTGTTTTTCCATGGAACACAAAATAAGTTTAGTAGAATCTTCATGCAGCTCTTTTCCATACAAAAATATTACCAAACTGACTAAAAGGAACACAAAAATCATCCGTTGCAACTATTCCCTGTGTTCTGAAGCTGAAGTGTTATCGCAGTACAATTTAGAAGTTTTTACTTCCTCTGATAGAGTTCACATTTAAAAATCACGAATCGAAGCCTTGTGCCAGGCTTGACTTTTTTTGATGCCAAAATGCCATTGGTTCATTGCTTCAACATCGCTTTGGTTGTCATTAGTGAACGCAACTTTTGAATTTGAGAATGAGATTTATGAACGAAAGCAAATGGGAAGATTGTTTGTGAATAACAACCTAATTTTGAGTATTTTACTCTTATTAAAACTATTGCTTGGCTTCTGAAGACTCAAGTATATATTAGTAATATGGACTACTTTTATGGTGTGTTTTGGTCCTTTTTGGAGCTTAAATGTGCAATATGTAACATTTTTCATGTAATATTCGCCTTTTATTGCCAATGTGTGAACAGCTTGTAACGCAACTTAGAAAATGAGCCCTTCCCGGACTGCCTAGGTTGCCTATTAAAGCCTGAAGACTGATTTTCATGGGAAAGGAGCGGGTCACTTTTGCTGGGAAAATCCAAAGTCTCCCGAGAGCTTTGCCTCAGACAGTAATCGCTTCTCTTCCGCTATTCAACAGCGACAATAAACTGCAACAATAGGTAACGTTATCTTAGTGATGTAATCCATCAAACGTCCGGCTCCAAGCACAACACCGACTCCTACACAAACTCAGAGTAAGACAAACAAAAAAACATTAATCTACAGAATCTCAACTGGCTAAGCGGAACGTGGTCGAGCGAAAACTAGAGTGAACATCGGCAGGGCATTTGATTTCTGGAAGGACCTTCATTCGGGTTCCGACCCTGAATTGGCGCTCTTCTTATTGGTCTGGTAAGCTTACATAACTGCAAAGCAGCAAAAAATAGCTAAATTTTTTTTATAGCTAACTTGATCTTGCCTGCTAACGCTGACTAATTGCAAGCTACCATGCTTCGTAAATTTCAAATACTTTAAACGATCTTCACTTTATACTAATAGTCAGGTTAATGTTAATGTAATGCTTAATCTGTAAGTGTTCAGCGAGGTAAACTACAATAACACATGAAATGAATGCTAGACAATGTTCAAGATAATGCAAAAATCTCCATTCATTAGTGTAACGTAACCTGGTAATACAGAAAATATATACATTGTATTATTATTAAACAATAGCGCATCG
This sequence comes from Xyrauchen texanus, assembly GCF_025860055.1. Classification (NCBI taxonomy): domain Eukaryota; kingdom Metazoa; phylum Chordata; class Actinopteri; order Cypriniformes; family Catostomidae; genus Xyrauchen; species Xyrauchen texanus. The sequence goes on along the minus strand of NC_068296.1, from coordinate 4,368,113 downwards.
ATATATCAAATAACAGTTGTGCTTGAATCACATCAATACTGAATTGTATCATCATATTTATAATGTACAGTCTATTTTATAAACAGCTACTGTCATCATCCATAAAATTTAGCTAACGGCTATTGATGAAGCTGACTAGCTTGCTAATGCCGTCATAGGCTATGCTAGATGTATCTAGCATTGTAGTCAATGTATCATCCAAAGAAAAGTGATTACTTCAAACTACAGTCTCGCATAGTCAGAACTATATCCACACTTTGTTTTAGTCCTGTCCCAGCACTGGAGAGTCAAATATAATATACAGTCTCAACGTTTGTAGCAAAACAATTAAAACTGTGAATTTGTAATTATGCTACCTCATCTGTCAGCATGATGTCGGTGAATCACGTTCCATCTCTTTGTACATTACGTCATTGTTTTGGTCGATGCTCGTGTCCCTATGGAGTGTGTGCGTGAGCATGAGCAACATGTAGCTGCTGCAGTTCACTTAACGGCCACAGGTGTCACTAATAACAAGTGTTTCTGAATCTTACATACTGGACCTTTAACAGACCTGTTCACCATAAACTGTCATTGTGTAGAAAAAGATGTGTAAAGTTTCCTAAAAAAATAAAAATGATCCTTTAGCATATGAGTTTGGAATGACTGGGGTGAGTAATTAATGACAGAAATTTCAGTTTTGGGTGTAATTCGTTATTTCTGTCATTCGTTTTACTCTGGCGTATTGAAGTGAATTCATTTAATTTTGTGTAATTTCACCATTTTTAGACGGGCAGAGAATGGAGCGCCCCAGGCGAGTATGGGAAATACGCCAGTCAGATATCAAATATCGTTCCGTAAGTAAAAGGACCGTTTGTCTGTCTTATCACCTCAGGGAATTGTTGACACACGTCTTCATGTTATGACCAAATACCTTACATCAGGCAGGAGCGGGAGCCCGTTCAGCAAGAAAAGACGTGGAACAATATTCCAGAACAGTCTGAAAGTCTTTGCCGATTTTGGTGGATGTAGCTTGAGAGCTCTAGGAGGAATTCATGTTACTAATTTTGCTCTCTGTTGAGAGATTGGAGAATAATTGTATGTTGGCTTTGTCAAGCTAATTTAAAGGAATATTCCGGGTTCAATAAAAGTTTAAGATCAATCGACAGCATTTGAAGCATAACATTGATAACCAAAAAAAATTATTTCTATCTGTCCCTTTAAAAAAAACAAAAAACAATCTGATACACTGAGGCACTTACAATGGAAGTGAATGGGGACAATCCGTAAATGTTGAAATACTCACTGTTTCAAACGTATAGCCACAAGACATAACAATATGCATGTAAATTTATATAGTATAAACTACTAATAAATATATATAGTATAAACATGGTTTTAGTGTGATTAAAAATAGCTTTCTAACCTTTTCTGCGTAAAGTTATATCCAATTTTACAACTTCGTTGCCATGATGATATGTCAACAACCTAAAACGACATAAAAACTAATATTTAAACAACTTTAGCTCAAATAATACACAAGTTTTAACAGAATCATTAATGTGTCCTTTAATTAAAGCTTCACATTTCTGCATTTAAACTAAAGGTAGACCGATATATCGGTATTACCGATAATCTGGGCCGATAGTTGCTTTTTGGAACCGTCGATATAGGCAAAAAATCTATGCTGATTGTTCACGTTATGTTTCCTGCTGAAAATGCCACTATATAGCACCCTCGTCAGCACATACATTGTGCCTCTAATAATAATGTATTGTATAGGCTATAAAAAGCTTAATTTGGTATATATTAAATATAGAGCATTGTAATGGAGACAAGTCATGTCAAAATAAAAGTCCCCGGTGTGTTTCAGACATGTTTAGTGTTAAAAGTCCCACATTATGCAGCCAATCTCTCATTACATTTACATATTTGGCAGACACTTTTATCCAAAGTGACTTACAGTGCCCTTATTACAGGGACAATCCCCCCGGAGCAACCTGGAGTTAAGTGTCTTGCTCAAGGACACAATGGTGGTGGCTGTGGGGATCGAACCAGCAACCTTCTGATTACAAGTTATGTGCTTTAGCCCACTGCGCCACCACCACTTATTGGGATTTTGGTTGGAAAAATAAACTGCATCTGGGATTTTGTTTATTTTGGCCTCTGGCCTCCATGTCTGTGCCGAATAAGAATCGATTTAACCGATTAATCGGTTTTCTGCCTTTTCAACCACCTAAGTTATTGTATCGGCAAAATCCACAATCGGTCGAACTCTACTTTAAACCCTCCAAAATTTGGCCCCATTCACTTCCATTGTAAGTGTCTCTCTGTAACTTTTTTAAAGATAAGGAGGGACGAGTCGAAGTAATTTTTTGTGGTAATCAACATTATGCCACAAATGCTGCTGATTGAGCTTAACTTGTGCTGAACCTGGAATATTCCTTTAAATGGGTTAAATCTTTAAAAGTCCATTGTGAATATACATTTTCTATATATATTCTGCTGTAAAATATCTCACTGGCTAGAAATCACCCGCCTTGAATGCTTTCTATGACATTCGTTTTTTTTTTTAATCCTTATCCAGCTATCGGAACAACTGGAATAATCATGGAAATATCATTGCAATTAATTGTTTAAAAAGTGTGGGATATATGTATATTATGAAATATTTTCTATTTCGCATATGCTTTGTTTTTTGTGACGTACAGTATGCAGATGAAGAAGAAATATTTCTTTGAGCTCATCCATAAACAAAACGATCAAGGAACGGACCATGTAGAAGTTGCGGTAAGTGTGTTTACTAATGTGTTCCTGTGTTTGTGAGATTGCGATTATTGTACAGTATATACTGTAACTCTACATGTGTTCTTATAGTGGCAACTCCGACAGCCTGGGAATGGATTTTCAATCATCGATTCCAAGTACATCTCCCTCTACATCAGTGAGTGTGTGTGTGTGTGTGTGTGTGTGTGTGTGTGTGTTATTTTGGGCTGTGGTTGAAGAAATGTCAGGGTAGTGTTAGGAGGCCTGGAATAGCTGTTTGTGTCCACACACACGCAGTGAAGTAGAGCTAATGATGGGGTAGTCTCCACTGCAATCTTATTGCTACAGCTGAAGCATTCATCTCTGTGTAAATGGGTGCGTGTGTAGTATTTGGGAGACACTGTTTGTGTTTGTGCACTTGGGGAAAGACTGCAAGTTTATCAATGTGTGTGTGTGTCATTGCGTGTATTTAAGTGTGATAAGACCCCCTCATAATGTCACAGCCATCCCTATCATCATTTCTCTGTGTAGATGCACAAGTTGACTTGGGGATCTTTCAAACCGAATGTGTGTCAGTCTGTACATTTGGACAAATGTAGTAGGTCATCAATGTATTCCATGCATACATGTGCAGACTGTGGCTAGTATGCATACAGAAATAGTAGTGTGGTAGAATATGTTGTGTGTGTATATCTGTATCTATAGTTGTCTGTGCACTGGTTGACATCTTTTTTGTATGCTACAGTTAAACCAGCTTTTCTGCTCACTGCTTTTCAGAGTAATTCTCTGTGTCGGTTTATGTTTGTGTGTGTTCAGACGAGTCATCGCTGAAGCCAGAAGCTGTCAATCACATTCCTCAGACTGCTGCCAGTCATGTCGCTCCGCCCCAGAGCTCCTCTAAGACTCCGCCCCATGGAGCAGACATGCTGAGGGCCAATCCGCGTGACTCATTTCATCAGGGTGAGAAACTCAAACAGCTGTACAAAAACCTACTTAAAGCAAACACGGTGAACCTGAGAGATTAATGACTGTATATAGATTTATATACACTATATGAACATTTCTTTCTTTCTTTCTTTCTTTTGTCACGTAAATATATTCGGCGCCACCCTGTGGACAATTGAGGAATCGCAGTGAAAGTCCTTTGAAACTTGTTTTTAGGTAGCTGACAATAACATGAATATAAAGTTTTTTTGTGTTTTTTTTTTAGGTTAAAATGCATATATTTATATATAAGCACCATTACACTAGAACTAGAACTTAAAACTAAAAACGACTGTTCAAGAAAACAAAATGTCCCATATGTATTGCACAACAAATATATTTGTACATTTGTATTGCCAAAGCATTTACAGCTGTGCTGCATACATTTATTATGTGCATTGTTTTGCACAGTTTTAGAAAAGACAACTGTGCGTAATTGACAAATAAGGTCAAAGGGATGATGTTAAATGCGCACACACACACACACACACACACACACAAAGATTGCAAAGATTTATGCATTGCAATTCCATAAAAAAAATTCCATTAATATTTCATTAAAAATTATGTTTTATTCATTTAATGTTAATGAGATTAAAGAGGAATAAATCTTAAAAATTGGCAAAACATTTTTTTAAATTAAGTTGCACAACAGAAAAAGAAAGTGAAAATACTACCAATAAGGAAGATCAATATTTGATCGAGTCTAATTACAAATATACAGTATATTGGTCAATGACACAACTGAAAAGTTTTGTGCATGTCTAATAAATTATTCAAAACACATTACAAATGTTATTCACACGAAACAATTACTTGAATACACCAATTGATGATTCACATGTTTTCATTTATTGGGTTCAAAGTCATTTCTTTGGATCTCAAATTAAAAAAATGTCATGTGGTGTAACCGTAAAAAACAAAAACAAATCAAAGCCTCATTAAAATCTGAAATTCTTGTAAAATGAAATGTTGGCTTGAGTTGTGCTGAATAATCTTCTATTATTATTATTTATGAACTATTTTAAATATGAATCATATTTTAAAATAAAATAGTTTTACTGCTTATTTTTTTATCGAATCAAAGTCATGTGGTGTAACCGAAATGTAGGAAGACCTCTTTAAGTTTAAAAAATGAATCATTATTTTGTCATATCATTAAATATCAATATTTTGACATTTTTATGAAAATGCTCATTTGGTGTAACCATGAGAAAACGTGGTTGATATTTGTCAAAAATATTGTTCTTCTATTTTCTATTTTTCACATGTTTGGAAACTTTTTCGAACTTAATGTTTAAGTTGCGTACACTCGTGTTCAAGGAAACTATTTTATTACCTTTTACTTGATGGTTACACCACATAACATTTTTAAAGAAATTCATATTTTTATTTATTTATTTGTATTTTTGGTAGAAAATGCTATAAAGGTTTTTCCAAAAATGTGTTTTAAACTATGTTTTTTTATAACGTTGGACAATCTTATTTGTCAGTAACATACAGTTGTATCTATTATATACAATTGTATATTTTTAGATGTTTGTTTCTTCGAACGAGTCGTTTTTTAATCGTCTTTTTGCTTTTCTCAAGATCACTGATATAGTCGCTGCGTTGTGACCATTTGTAAAGTTCAAATATTCAGTGTAGTCTCTCAATATATGTGATGTTATAAAAACTGCATAAATAATAATGAAATAAAAATAACGTTGATTTAAGGTTGTTTACACTGCTGTCATTGATTGAAATGTCAATCATGCACGTATGTCTGTGTGTATGTGCTCACAGTTTTATTTGTATGTGTAGTGCCATTACTGGACAGGACGCGTTTGCGTGGTGTTTTACCGGACTGCATCTATGACCCCAGTTATATCATCAAGGGATATCCTCTTCTGCGCTACCAGGGCCTGCAGTTCGTAAGTGCTGACACAAACATGCACAAAAACCCCTCCGTAAAGTGAAGTGAGTTTTGAGAAAAGGTCTAGCATCATTTGTGCATTCACACATTATTACATTTAGAGATATAGTATGACTAATACAATGGCCCCAAAAAGTATTTAACGCAAGTTAATTAATGAATTGGAACGTGTCTAGAGGAGTTTTACAATGATAAAGTGTTCAGTTATTTCTGATGAATCTTATGTATTGCAGGTGCATCTTTCTTACGTGTATCCTAATGACTACACACGGCTCACACACATGGAGAGCGAAAACAAATGTTTCTACGGTGGGAGTCCTTACTACCTCAACAGGTAAACACGCAAAAACATTCTGTACAAGACACCAATCAATCTACATCCCTGTAGCCAAGCTATGCTTTTTATTTTGTTTGGAAGTGTAAAACATAGTTGGAGAAATTGTGTGTTCAATTCAAATGAAATCATCTTTTTTCAGATACGGCTTCTCAAACTACATCAGACTGGATCTGCCTGAGAATGAAGAGGAATTCCCCAAATTCAAAGGTACAACAAACAGACGGTTATTTAAAAGTTTCTATAGATTTTCTAATGAAACAGAATACGCAGCGAATATAATATTAAGAGGAAAATGTAGGACAAGACTTTTTTTTTTTTTTTTTAGGATTTTATTGTTTGTAAAACTGTTGTGTTGTTCCTTCCAAGCAAAGCACCTTAAAACTAATAAAGCACCTTAAAAGTAAAAGCTACTGTATGGCATGACAATTATTTCTTCATTTGTATTGCCAAAGCGTTTACAGCTGAGCTGCATATGCATAATGTTGTGCAAAACAACATATATTTAATATAAGAAAAGAGAAAATATTATGTGCATAACAAATAAGTTGAGATGTTAAATACACAAAATAAAATTAAAAAAATTAAAAAGATTTTTTTTTTTTAAGATTTATGCATTTCAATTCCATAATTATTTTTATTACACTCCAAAAAAATATTTTAGCCTATTTTTACACATTTCAATTTCAAAACAAAATTCTATCAAATTGAATTGTGTAATCTTTAACAAAATAGAAAAAACTAATATTTAAATTTGGTTAAGTTTTGAAATTGAAATGTGTAAAAATAGGCTAAAATATTTTTGAGTGTAATATAAATGAACTTGCACAAAGGAAAAATTCCTGTCCTTCCCTACATAACTAAATTAATTGTATTTAATTTTATCTATTAGGATTTGATTGCATTGTGAAACTTTTCTGTCTATCTTTATTCATTTTAATTTTAATAAATTGTATCTGTCAGGATTGAATTGCATTGTGAAACTTAAGTGTAGTTATTGCTTAATATTACTTTTCTTTTTTCTCTATTACATCAGCAGAAAATTATGTTTTCAGAGGCACAGCAAATTTTACCTATTGATAAAAGGTTATGAAATACATTTTTTCCCCTAAGAACTAAATGCACTGAATCATGTACAAGACGACCAGGGACGTTTACATCAAGAATAGCTCACCCAAAAATTCTGTCCATTTTATTATAATAAAAATTGTCCATTTGACTTGTGCATCATTCCAAGTCTTATAAAGGCATACAATATGTTTTGATGTGTAACGTGCTAAAATGTAAGTTTTTTTTTTTTTTTTTAACAATCTGGACATCCATTGCACGATCATGAGCTCTATGAGAGAAGAACACAGTGGATCACAAGTTTGCATTTTCACACCAAACACCCATCGTGAGCTGACACAAGATTTGGAATATGATGCACAAGTCTCATGGACTACTTTTATAGTACTACATTACAACAAATGTAACATTTTTGGGTGAACTATTCCTTTAAGTTAGTCCATGGTGTCCATTTTGATTTCACTCTTCATACTTTTAAACAGTCCTTTAAGTTCATCACACTGATTGCATATTTTAAAGTGTTTGTCCATTTCCCATTCCAAGAGACGTTTACATGCCTACATCTAAAACAGTAATTATATGCTTGTCTTTCTCTTCCTGTTGCAGACAGCATGCAAGGACAAGTGGTGAAGCCAGCCAAAATTAAAGATGAAGGATTGCAGAAAGCTGTAAAATATAAAAATGAGCAGAACAAGGTTCTACCTTATTACGTTGATGATGATGATAATAATGATGACCAAGTTCTGAAGAGACGGCGAAAACTGTTCTCTCTCCAGCAAAATGGCAACATTATTAGGCTGAGTAAGGACAGAGAAATAAAAAGACTAGGGCAGATAGAACAAGATAACCTACCCAAAGAACCACAAAAACTTCCCAGGGAGCCACAGATCCAACCTAAGGAACCACAGTACCAACTGGCACAACAGAAACCAAGAAGAAAGAAAAAAAAGAGACGCCATGTACAAGACCAACTTGGCATCCAAAACCCACCTGTTGAAGTGAGGAACCAGGGCCAGGTTCACAGAGCTTTTGAAAAAGACCCCATGGTTGCACCGCCGATTCATGGAGATGGCATGGAGAGGATATCTGACCAGCAGGTTCGTGGAGGTGCTCTGGAAGTAGCCAAACGGAAGCCTGAGTTGAAAGAACGAGGAGTTGACCAATCGCCCAATCAGGATGGAGGAATTGAAGTCCGCCCTGTACAAGCCCCAAAAAGCAATAGTAGTGAAAGAGATCCAAACCTTGTTGCAGTCTTAAATGGAGATATTCCAAGGGAGAACGGGCGAGAAGAACGTAATTATAAGTCTTTGAAAGTTGATGGGTTGGGTGGAGTTCAGGTAACCAACATTGCCATGTTTGATGATGTCCAACATCAACGTGGTGTCTTCGTAAATAAGTTGGGTAATAGAGCTGACTTTCTGGGAGAACATGTGGACCAGGCACCCAAGAATATATTAGACAAGGAAGAAGTGAAGAAAACCATGTTAAAGAACAATAAAGAGGAATTTGAACCATTAAATGCGGGCCGAATCAAAGCAGACTCAATACAATGGCCCAAACAACAGTTGGGTGATAGGAAAGTGTTTCTGAGAGAACATGTGGACCAAGTGCCCAAGAATGCATTGGACAAGGAAGAAGTGAATAAGATCATGTTGAAGAAAGGTCAAGGTGAATTTGGACCCATAGAAAGGGAAGGAGTCCATGCAGACTCAATACAATGGCCCAAAAAACAGTTGGATGATAGGAAAGTATTTCTGGGAGAACATGTAGATGAAGCAGCCAAGAATGCACTGGACATTGAAGAAGGAAAGAAGATCATGTTGAAGAACAGACAGGAGGAAGTCGCACCATTGGAAGGGGACCGAGTCCAAGCAGACCCAATGAGGTGGCCTAAAGACCAACAAGTTTTAAAGGTCGAAGAAGGTGGTGGTGTTGTCATGCGAGGTAGATCAAAACCGAAGCACTCTCGGTCTGAAAATTACAACAATAATACCATCAAACTCAGCAAGCATAAAAATGTGGCGCATCATCTTGGGATCACCCAGAAACCACACCATAACCTGACCAATGAGCGTAAGGGATGGGTCATCGTTGGTCCGGCTGTGGAAAAACATAGCCAATGGGGAAATGTTCTGGAAAAAGAGGAGCAGATAAAGGATAACGCGATACATAATGGAGAGGCTAAGGTTGGACAATATGATGAAGATAGTTGGGTGGGTAATGGTTATTCCGAGGAAGCGGACTATGGCTTAGTCAATAAAGCTGTGTATGACGTGGAAGTTAACTGGGCTCAGACTTTTCAGGTCAATCCCTTGGATCTCCATGCCACACGCTCTGATTGGATCGATCTGAAGTGTAATGTGTCTGGGAACCTGCTGCTCAGCGAGTCGGATGCTTTGTCTGTCGTGGACGCTTTCATGAAGAAACTTAACAAGAAATATCCAAGGTAGGTCAGCGATTACGATTATTTCGGCCATAAGAATCTCTACAATCTGGAGGCTGACATCTTATTTCATGGGCAATCAGTTTAGGGATCAGCTGTAAATTGACCGATCATTCGTCAGTGGCAACAGATAGGGAAAGATAGTCCTTTTAAATGTTTCATCACAATACACAGACACCTTTGAATGGCTGTTAATGGAGTAATATGCTTTTTGCCATCGTAGGGTGTAGTTCCAGCATATACCAGCAGGGGCTGACAGGGTTCTCAAACCAGCCAATTCCCGACCCCCTGGTTCACATCAAACATGTTGTTGCTGTAAAAAAATAACGTAATGCAATGCATATAACAGTACACAGGTGTCTTGAGATGTTTTTAAAAAATACGTCTAAAGAAACATGGCACTCCTACATGAGACAGCATAATGGTGCATGTTTACATGGAAAATCTAATGAAAAACAGTCCAGATGAACACACATGCATTTGGTCTGAACTGCTATATATATTTTTTAAACACCATGTTTTATGCATAATGCAGTATGTTTGTCATATGATTTTGTTCATGTTTAATTTTGCATTGAGTTATCTCAGAAATGCAGTATTTTTCATTTTTATTCCAAATTTTGTGTAAAAATGTCTTAAATGTCTTAACTCTTGCCAGTCTTATCTAATAATGAGTTGAAAAACTATGTTCATATTGCTTTACATTGAATAGAAAGTCATGGATGCATTGCATTGTGGATAGTGCAGTATACACTGTATAGTGTGACGGCAGGGCTGAATTGGTAATCTTGAATACCAGGCATTTTCCAGTGGGCCTACGCACTTTGTTGCCGATCCGGGGCAGACTGGCCATTGTGAGAACCGGTCCGGCCACGAAACGTTCCGAATGGGCCACGATAAGCTGAAATGAGCTGCCGCCCTATGCAGAACGGGCCACAAAACGGCACCGCGATATGCCGAAGGGGGCAGCAATATGCAGAATAGTCCCCCCCCCCAATAAAATACTTTCAAGCTGTTACGCTCTATGCTACATTTTTGTCCTAGTGTAGCGGATTGACTGGGTTTTTCTTCTGGGTGCCAACTTATAAGTAAATTATAAGTAAATTTTTTAATCTTAGTCAATCATACAAAGGTTCCAACTTGTTTTTTTTAACAGATGAACCATATTGAACATAAGACAATAATATTACAGATAACAATAACCTAATTTGCATTGCATGAATTTTTTTATAGTCATTTCATTCTCCTACTATAAAAAATAAAAATAAAATAATAATTCATAAACAAAAAAAATATATATATATAAATTCCTCGTGAATTCTGTTCAATTTCTCGAATACAGTTTTCTAGAGGTACCTCTCCTACACCTGATTAATTCATACAATTGACCGTTGATCTGTAACCATTAACAATATAACTGGAATAATACATTTGTTACTCACAATAAAATATTAAGCCATCAAAGATTTATAACAGAAGTTCAACACGCATTGATTCAGTCTACACACTTCGAACATTCATGATTCAATGATTCACTTCAAACTCTTCATGATTCATTCAACAGTTCAAATTCTCAGGATCTCTCACTGTCCAACAATTCAAAAGTCTCAGTTCAAAGATTCAATGTCTTAGTTCAACGATTCAGTGACTCAATTCAAACGCTCAGGACATCTCACTATTCAACGATTCAATGGCTCGATTCAATGACTCAATTCAACGCTCAGGACATCTCACTGTTCAACGATTCAATGACTCGATTCAATGACTCAATTCAACGCTCAGGACATCTCACTATTCAACGATTCAATGACTCGATTCAATGACTCAATTCAACGCTCAGGACATCTCACTATTCAACGATTCAATGACTCGATTCAATGACTCAATTCAACGCTCCGGACATCTCACTGTTCGGCAATTTAGTGACTCAATTCAAACACTCAGGATATCTCACTGTTCAATGATTCAGTGACTCAATTCAAACACTCAGGATATCTCACTGTTCAATGATTCAGTGACTCAATTCAAACACTCAGGATATCTCACTGTTCAATGATTCAGTGACTCAATTCAAACACTCAGGATATCTCACTGTTCAACAATTCAAAAGTCTCAGTTCAAACACTCCTCAGCAACGGAACAAGCAATGGTCCTCAAAAAAGAAAAATAAACAGTGAAATACTTGTTGGAAGTTCGGTCTGCACCAGAGTTCAGCGGTAATGGAAAACCGGAATTTCACTTCACATCAGCCATTTAGTTGTCATCTATCGTCTCGCTGCCAGTATTGTTCCGTGGCGAACTGCCAACCGTAGCTACTTGAATTCGGCTCAATCACTGTGTTTAGACTTCCAGTATTAATCTAATTTTCACCTCTGACCTCCAAGTTCAGACAAAAATAGCGTTCAGGTTAGTGAGTAGAGTACATTCTCTCTCTAGCTACCCCCTTTCTATTTTGTTTCTTTACTTTTATACTCGCAACTCTCTATGACAACATCGCCCTCCTGTGGACATCAGCAACATTTTTGGTGACAACTTCCAGTTCGTCACACTAGTTTACGTTCATGTTTAATTCAGCATAGCGTCCAGTCCATAATATGGTTCTATTGCATTTTTTTTTTTACAATTGTATGCAAAATCCAAAACGTGTCAAAAACTGTTGATATTGCTTCACACTGTGAATAGAAGGTCAAGGATGCATTGCATTGAGGCTATTACAGAATATTGTACAATATTCCACATTGCACATTTTGGGAATAGAAGGTAATTCAAGTATTCCTTGCAAACATAATGCGTACTCAAAAATAGCTTCAGTAGTGTGCTCCTCCTTACATACCACAACAGACCAACAAAGTCACATATTAATGGACCTTTTGACGTTTGTGTGTCTAGCCAGTTTTCTTTAGATCGTATAGTGAATGTTGAGAAGAGGTCTGATTATCCTCAAGGCAGTCGATATCTACTGGAACTGGACCTGCTGGAAGCTTCAGGACTTCATCTGCGTCTGGCTCAGTACGTCTATGTGAAAAGAACCAATGAATGGGGTCACCGTAAACCAAAAGTTAATGATGCTGAAATTCAGCTCTGCAATCCGTACGGCTTCTACTGGAACCCAACGGCGACTGTCCACTTTATAATACCAGGTAACACACTTGCAAAGAGATGAATGGAGAACGAGGCTTTTGCTCTCTTATACACCCTTCTGGACCTGCTTAATTTATTCAAGCTGTGATTTTTGCATTATGCCTTAAGATTGCCATTCTTTCCATATTGCCATCTAGACAGTAAGAGATATGTTCTTAACAAAAAGCTGTGAGCACCTGTCTGTGTTTGTGTGCCTGCAGTGAAGAACCAGGCTCGTTGGATACAGAAGTTTATTTCTGATATGGAGGAGTTATACCGGATCACTGGTGACCAGAACTTTAACGTCATCATCACTGACTTTGAAAGCACCGATATGAACATAGAGCAAGCTCTACAGAACTCTTACTTACCCAGGTATATCCACAGGTTTACAGATATATTTAGGGGAGACTGGGGCTAGTTTAACAAGGACTGTTTCTCAGTAATGATAAGAGTTCGAGCAAAAAGTCCAATTGAGGTTTTGTATGTTGAGTTCAAACACTTAGCTCAAAAGCCTTTTAAATTAGAATAATTTTTGTGATTTCTACCCTTCAAAACACATTTTCACTATAATTATTTTTGTCATAACTTTTGTGGAAACAAGCGAACATAATCAAACCACACTGGCATACATTCAGGCAAGAGACAACTGTATTATTTACTGAATTGTTACTGAAAGCTTTAAATGTGTTTTAGGACAAAAGTATTTTTCATGAAAGTTAGGCCGGGGCATGTTGTCACATTGTTATCGGGGCAGGTCGTCATTTGTTTTAAATGTCATAAATGAACATACATTTGTTGGCCAAAACAGCGTTTCGATATTTTTGTATGTTAGTTTTGTTATTTAATGAACCATTTTGTGCATGTAACTTTTTCAGATTTAAAATGCTTTCTCTATATCAATCTTAATTGCAGAGACAATTGTCAGTAATCCATTTATAGGTTCATTTATAGATTTTCTCAAACCGTAAACACAGTCTCTGTGGCGCTATTTTGAGCAACCCGTTAAGATCTGCCCCAACAACATTACTCAACCAATGGTGTGAGTTGAGGGGTGAGACAATCTGTTTGATTGACCAATGGCGGATGGAGGGTGTATACAGAAAGCTGTTTTGAAAACATTGTTTATTTTTGCAGTTAAATTTAGTGGCGCTAGTGTCGCAGAAATAACATACTTCTACTTTAAATTTTACCAAAAAGCCTTTAATAGTCTGTTTATTGGAGATGCAGATTTAAAGAGGTTTGTTGATTTTTGTTTTGGTGGTTGTGATTGGTGGTGGTGGTGGAGACCCCGATGTTTACATGTAACCCAATGTGACAACATACCCCATATAGGATGGTAACATGTCCAGCCATTGGGGCATGTTGTCACATTATTATTATTTTTATCTGGGCAATAATGGTAAAAATGTTCATTAGCTTTACATTCAGTAGTAAAGTGCAGTCGTTTTTTTGTAGGCAAGATTTCAAGCTATGTGGATATGCAGAAATTGACTCAAAATAACTCCTGAAGTGTAAAAAAAGTGACAACTAGCCCTGGTCTCCCATTTACATTACAATTTACATTTATGCATTTGGCAGACACTTATATCTAAAGCGATTTAAAGTACATTCGGTATATACATTTTATCAGTTTGACGTATCCCTGGGAACCAGTTGAGCTACAGGAACCCCCTAAAATATATATATATATACATACATACATACATACACACACACACAGTACTGTGCAAAAGTTTAAGGCACTTAAGATGATTCGCAAAAACATTTGTCTTAAGATAGTTATGTATATCTTCAGCTTTAGTGTGTCAATAGGAAATATACATTTTAGACTCTCATTTCTTTTGCAAATAGAAAAGACTAGTATAGAAGAACAGGGAGCCCTGCAAGAGATGGCATTGCCCCCACAGTGCCCCCCACTGAACATTAAGTCAGTCTGAGATTACATAAAGAGACAGAAGCAATTGAGAAATAGATAGAAGAACGGTGGTGAATTCTCCAAGAAGCTTGGGACATCCTATCTGCCAACAACAAAGAAAAATTGTGTCCATGTGTATCTAGGAGAATTGGTACTGTTTTGAAGGCAAAGGTGGTCACACTGAATATTGATTTAACTCTTTTATGTTAACTGGACTTTGTATGATATTAAGTGATAAATAAAAACGATTTATGTCATTCATTTTGAAGACATCCTCACTATGCATCATTTTTCACAAGTGCCTAAAACTTTTCCACAGTAGTGTGTGTGTGTGTGTGTATGTGTATATATATATATATATATATATATATATATATATATATATATATATATATGTATGTGTGTGTACACCGATCAGCCATAACATTAAAACCACCTGCCTAATATTGTGTAGGTCCACCTCGTGCCGCCAAAACCGCACCAACCCGCATCTCAGAATAGCATTGAGATGATGTTCTTCTCACCACAATTGTACAGAGTGGTTATCCGAGTTACCGTAGACTTTGTCAGTTCAAACCAGTCTGACCATTCTGTGTTGTCCTATAATCAACGAGGCTATTCTGTCTGCAGAACTGCTGCTAAATGGATGTTTTTTTGTTTTTGGCACCATTCTGAGAAATTCTAGAGTCTGTTGTGTGTGAAAATCCAGATCAGCATTTACAAAAATACTCAACAATCATGCCATGATTCATATCACTGAGATAAAAATTTTTCAAGCCCCTGACCCGTATCTGCATGGTTTTATGCACTGCACTGCTGCCACACGATTTGCTGTTTGGATAATCGTATGAATAATTGTTGGTGCCAGCTATACATATGTATATGATTGTTTCTCAAGACCTCATGCTGGCTCTCTCTCTGTGCACTTTGTGTATGTGTCATTGTTTAGGTATCAGTACCTCCGGTTAAGAGGAAGCTTTGAGAGATCTGCTGGGCTACAGGCTGGAATAAACCTTATTACTGTGAGTTTTAGAAAGTATTTTTGCCCACTCAACCAAGATTTAATATTCAAATGTGAAGTGTGTATTTTCCACTATTTCTTGTAACTCCACTTAATATGTAGAGACCATAAGTAAGCCATATGTAGGTTGTTTTTCCCCTAAAAGTGTAACACTGTGGGTCTGTTCCAAAACATAAGCTTCCTCTGGAGGCAGAATTTTAAGGCATCATAGGTGCACGCTCCCAATTTGAAGCCTTTCTAAGATATGTCGTATTGGCCAAATTTGAAGATATCATCGTATTTAGCCTTCCCCGGGTTGGCGATCCCACTATGCTTGGTGGAATAATAAATCCAAGTTAATGGACAAATCAAGATTATATTTTTTTAATAAAATATAATAACAATATAAATAAATATACATATAATCCATTCAGTAATGAAAAGTCGAGTCTCCTGTGTGCTTTTTAGAATGACATGTGGAGCTTTCAGAGTACCCGAGGCCATGTGACCCAACCCTTCCCAAACGGTACGTCAGATTTTAAGGCCGAACCTGAAATCGTTCACTCTATCATTTTTTTCTCCAAGCAAGTCCTACAAATAGGCTGTATTTATGTAAGAATCGTAGGAAACATTCGTAAACATACACAGTTTACAGCACACCAGAGCTGAAGGGAAAAAACAGTGGCTCACCGTTCATCAAGCGCCAAAACTTTGCTTCGTGCAGAACAGTCTGGAATTATCAAAATTAATGTAGCATTCACACGAAGTCCTTTGCAACCTGGGCCCTTATTCACAAAAAAGGTTAAAAGTAGCTCCTAACATGATCTGTCTGTCTGTATCCATCCATCCATCCATCCATCCATCCATCCATCCATCCATCCATCCATCCATCCATCCATCCATCCATCCATCCATCCATCCATCCATCCATCCATCCATCCATCCATCCATCCATCCATCCATCCATCCATCCATCCATCCATCCATCCATCCATCCATCCATCCATCCATCCATCCATCCATCCATCCATCCATCCATCCATCCATCCATCCATCCATCCATCCATCCATCCATCCAAATGAGGTCAACAGTTTCTCAGTTTTGGAACAGACCCTGGCCTGTGACTCGCGGCGCTATCAAAACATTGCTCTGTTTGTTTGTGCATCCCATCTAAGCCAACACAGCAACATCGGCTCAACAGTGATGCAGAAATTACACACTTCAACTTATGGGAATAGATTCTTGAATGCTTATAACACTCTTTCTGTTTTCTGTCAGGATGATCACAGTATTGTGTTTCTCTGTGATCTGCACATTCATTTTCCGACTGGCTTCATTGATACTGTAAGGAAACACTGCGTGGAGGGACGCATGGCTTTTGCTCCTATAGTCATGAGACTCAACTGTGGTGCTTCACCGCTGGAACCTGATGGTAAACACAAGATGCACACTTGTTTATATGAACAGAAAACTAGTTGTCGATATGGGTTTTTCAACAGCTGATATCTAGAGAGCAGGCAGATTGCATTAAAGTGATAGTTCACCCAAATTTACATTTCTGCCAGCATTTACTCACCCTCATGTTGTTGTGTGACTTACTTTCTTCCGTGGTACACAAAAGGAGATATTAGACAGTATTTTAGTCTCAGTCTCCATTCACTTTCATTGCATCTGATACCATTCAGCATAACAAAATGTCAATTTAATGATATCAGATGTGGCACAAATAAAATTGCTTGAAATTAAATAAACATTTATACAAAATGTACACACACACACACACACACACACACACACACACACACACACACACAAAACAAAGTGTACATTACCCATTGACAAAGTTGTCAGTACATTTTTGTAAAATGCACTTCTGTTGATAAGGTATGATTATCAGGCAATAATCTAATAATAAATATGATATAATAATATTTATAATAATAAACAATTTTACACACACACACACACACGCACACATAAGTGGTATACTGTATATAGGCTCCATCATTTTGAGTCATATTGACCCTGAATCACATTTTGAGATTTATACACTAAAGTTAAAAGGAAGATCTCAGCTTTCTAGTGATATCAGTTTTATTTTGCATGTTCAGTGTGTGTGCATATACATGTGCATAATAAATTAATTCAATGTTCATTAACGGTTCTAGGGTCAGTGGAGATTCAGAGCCATCCTTTAATGAAATATCATAATGTTACATCGGTGGGGTGACATTTTATATAGTAAATCTTTGAATATTACAGAAACTAAAAACTAGCTAAAAAGGTCCCACAAACGTTTGTCTCCGCCTCCGGTGCCCTCAAAGTTCAGAAGTTGTGTGCTTTTTATACTATGGACAAAAAAAAACGTTTTTAATTACCTTGTGGCTTTCCATAGGTTGATGCTCATTGTGTACGGTTGACAGTTTAGTAGCCTATTGTTGATTCGTCAGGTATGTTAAGGTAGTTTAGAAGATACTGTATGAGGGTGTAAATAGGCCAAAATTGCTTAATACGAGAAAAATTGATGCTAGATTTGCCAAAGTTTGCAAGGTTCATGGCATTGTTTCTAAAAGAGTTTTGCAAATGTTATGGGCTTAAAGTTTGCAAGTTCCTCGAGCATATCATCACATACTCTATTACTTTTTGTTTTCAGGGTTATATACCTAAATGTTAGTACTGCATCTGGATGGACCAACTCAACGCAGTTTCCTGAATTTTCATTACATATCTCTTAAACTCATCCTCCACAATATTAATCAGCCGGCAGCTATACACTTGTTTCTGCTGTCGTTAAGCCACGCTCATGAATTCAACATGAAAAGCGATTGCAGACAAAAACGTCTCATTCTGCGTTTTGGTGATAGTTAAGACTTGACATGCTTCTGTGGTAATTAAAATGCACTTACATAGGCTGAAATATACTTGAACTCTATCACAAGTCCCACCTGAGCTTTTTAAATAAATAAAAGTATCCCCTTTTCTCCCCAATTTGGCAAGCCCAATTCCCACTACTTAGTAGGTCCTCGTGGTGGCGCGGTTACTCGCCTCAATCTGTGTGCCGGAGGACAAGTCACAGTTGCCTCCACTTCTGAGACCGTCAATCCGCGCATGTTATCACATGACTCGTTGTGCATGACACTGCGGAGACTCACAGCATGTGGAGGCTCATGCTACTCTCCGCAATCCACACACAACTCACCACACGCCCCATTGAGAGCAAGAACCACAAATCGTGACTACGAGGAGGTTACCTCATGTGACCCTACCCTCCCTAGCAACTGGGCCAATTTGGTTGCTTAGGAGACCTGGCTGGAGTCACTCAGCACGCCCTGGATTCAAACTCGTGACTCCAGGTGTGGTAGTCAGCATCAATACTCACTGAGCTAACCAGGTCCCCTGCTCAAATTGGGATGTTAATCGAAACTAATCGCACAGTTTCTCTGATTAATTGTAATTAATCATGGTACATGATGCATTACATCAGTAAAAAAATATAATCTATATATAACTTGCTAAGAACTAACCCTAATATTAATAGATAGAATTTCACGAGCTGAGACTTTCTTTCAAAAACAATAGAAAACACAATGTCTGATAATCACATTTTTGACACCATTTCACATTTTTCCAAAAACGGCCCATTGCAACTGTTGCAATCAACTTCTGTTGTTTGAGCATAGACTCTCAAATACATTGTAGACTCTCTGTGTGTTTATTGTGCAGGTTATTGGGAGGTGAATGGCTTTGGACTTCTGGGCATCTATAAATCAGACCTGGAATCTATTGGGGGCATGAACACCAAAGAATTCACTGACCGCTGGGGTGGAGAAGACTGGGAACTACTGGACAGGTCAGATACAGTAATACACAGGCCTATATTAAAGGGAATGTTCACCCCAAAAATGAAAATTCTGTCATCATTTACTCACCCTCATGTCGTTCCTAACCAGTATGAATAGGGTTGGAGAGTAACGGAATACATGTAACAACGTTACGCATTTAAAATACAAAATACGAGTAACTGTATTCCACTACAGTTCAAACTTAACTGGTTATCATAATACAATTACTTACAAAAAGTATTTTGATTACTGAAGAGATTACTTTGCATTTTATTTGTCATTTGATTTGTGTTATATTTAGTCTATTCAGTTGGAAAACATTTATGCTTTTGAATGAATCGATCTGAGGAGTGTTTAAACCGCCAGTTAAGTGAAACACTTTCTTATGACGTGTTTACAGTCATACAAGCAGACAGAGGGCGCTCTCATGCGCTTATGATTGAAAATGAGGACCTGATGCCATTGAGAATCTATAGCAATAAAAAGAGTTTGAAACGCTCTGACAGATGAAATATAAAGCCAATAAATACACTAGTACAAGGCTATATGGTTTGTCAATTTTTAATGCCTTTTATTTATTACATTTTTTTTTACAAAGATAAAAGATGCTTATATGAGAAATTCTAACCAATGTAGCCTGTAGCTGCATATAGAAAGCTACAAATAAAATATTTTCTGCCTCATTCTATGAGCAGAATCCACAAACGATCAGAAGATGTTGTTGTGTACAAATAGTTGAAATCAGAAAATTGCTTTGTGAACATTTAGCATTATGTCAAGGTAAAATGGTATTTCTAGCCATTAGATGCACTAGTCACGATTATATTTTATAATTAATTCTATCAAGAAAATTCACATTAGATCTTTTTTTTTTCCCTTTAGTAAGACCTTTGATATCAAACGCCAAAGATATTTGATACCAAACCCTTTTGCCTTTTGTTTTATGTTATATCCCATGGATTTCAATGGGTTTTCTTTAATAAAATAATATACTACATTTTAACCAAGCACAAGTTGCTTATATTCAGCAAATACTTATATTAAAATATCAGTAACAATATAATGATTACGGTCACTTTTACTTCATTAAAATAAGCAAATATTTCACATAAACAAATGAGTTCATGCAATGCAAAAGCAGACATATTTGGAAAATCTAAAAAAACATTTTCCATCAAGAAATTCCTGGAAATGTCCACCAGAGGGAAGCAGACATCTATTACAGTGGTGGCCAAAAATATTGGCGCTCTTGGTAAATATGAGCAAAGCAGTCTGTGAAAGAAAATCTGCATTGTTTATCCTTTGATCTTTAATTAAAAAAGAATCACAAAAATCAAACCTTTAATTGAAATAGGAGAAATTGAAAGGTAACACACAGGCCAAATTCCCTTAATCATCAATCACAGTCAGTTAGACTAAAGAATAAAGTTCTGATGTGTGGCAAAAGGTTGTTGAGCTTCAAAAAATGTGAAGTGGCTATAAGAAAATGGCTATAAAAAAATAGCCCAAGCATTGAAAATGACCATTTCCACCATCAAGGCAATAATTAAGAAGTGGCCAATCAATTGGAGATCTTAAGAATCGTCCTGGAAGAGGACGTGTGTCTATATTGTCTCCACGCACAGTGAGGAGGATGGTTCAAGTGGCCAAAGAATCTCCAAGTAACACAGCTGGAGAATTGCATAAATTAGTCAGGTCTTGGGTCCAGAAAGTCTAAAAATAAAGAATAATAAAAATAAAAAAAGAGACCACCTATATCTCTAAGTTGTTTCGGATGGTTTCAAGAAAAAAAGCCTCTGCTCTCATCCAACAACAAACTCATGCGTCTTCAGTTTGCCAGACACTACTGGAACTTATACGACCGGGTTCTGTGTTTAGATGAAACAAAAAAATTGCTTTTTGGCAGCAAACCCCAGAGATGGCTTTGGCGCACACTGAGATGAATATGTACCCAATGCCCACAGTTAAATTCGGTGATGGATCTTTAATGTTGTGGGGATACATGGCATCATGGACTCTATCATATACCAACAGATAAAAAATCTGAACCTGGCTTACAATGGGCAATTACAATTGGATATTACAGCAGAACAATTATCCAAAACAAACATCAAAATCAACATCAAGGTTTTGCCATGGCCATCCCAGTCCCCTGACCTGAACCCCATAGAAAATGTGTGGGGTGACCTGAAGAGGAGAGTCCTCCAGCATGGTCCTCTGTATTTGAAGGATCTGGAGAGATTCTGTATGGAGGAATGGTATCAGATCTCTTGCTATGTGTTCTCCAACCTCATTATGCATTATAGGAGAAGACTCAGAGCTGTTATCTTGGCAAAGTGAGGCTGAAAAATGTATTGAATAAAAGGGTACCAATAATTATGGCCCATGTGTTTTGGAGAAAAATATTTAATAATGAGATATTTCCCGTTTCAATTGTTTTACTTAAATTAAAGTTTAGATTTTTGTAATGTTATTTAACGAAAGATCAAAAGAATAAACAATGCAGATTTATTTTCACAGACTGCTTTGCTTATATTTACCAAGGGTGCCAATATTTTTGGCCACTACTGTACATTGCAGACAACAGGATTTTCGGCAAAACTTTTATTATGTCAATGATGCACAGTCTTTCAAAAATACCATATTAAATTTGATACTGGTGGTGTTATAGGGTTAATCATTTACTGTATGCTTTTAGAAGACTTTGAACATGATGCACATCTAATTTGAACCGCTATTATGATTCTTTTGGGTCCTTTTTAATCTTTAAAGTGAATCACTCCACTACCATTGTATTGAAAAAAACATCTCCATTTGTGTTTCGCATTAGTCAAATGGGTTTGGCACCACATGAGGGTGAGTAAATGAGGCGAACTGTTCCTTCAAGTATGTTTTGTTTGCGGCTGCGTATCTTTGGTAGTAAAGAAAGTGAGTAAAAAAGTAAAGTGCACTCTCTTATCTATTGTCTCAAGGATCCTAGAGGGAGGTTTGGAGGTGGAACGAATCTATCTGAGGAACTTCTTCCATCACTTTCACTCAAAGCGAGGAATGTGGAACCGCCAGACCTTTCGCAACACGTAACTGGTCCAACAGTGTCGCTGCTGCTAAGCAACTGTTACATGGCACTTTAAAACAGCATCTGGCAGGTGACATTCGGTGAGCCTCAGGGTATTTCTGAATTGTGATTGGTCAACGGCATCCATCCATCACAGCTTTTTGAAGGTGATTTTAAGGTTATTAGTGGTGGAAACATGCCCAGGGACTCAAGGAGGAGACTTATGTGATGCTAAAGTTGCGGAGAAGATACAGTAAATAACACAAAACACATTTATATCCTGACCTCTACGGCTGCTATTGGATCATTCCCAGGGGTGGCGTTTGACTGCAATAAACTGTTTGCTCCATTGAAAACTACAATCACCATCAAGGACACACAAACTAAACTGACCAAAGGAAACTGAGGAAAAACAGTGACACTGTACTGGTCAGTGCATCATTGTTAATGAAGTGTTTTGCTCTTGTTATCACTATTTTGTCTGGCTAAATACGAGTATTCTGTTTCGACAGACAGAAATGTGATGTGTATATAATGAGAAAATGTGTATTTATTCAGGTAGCTATGGGTCTTTGGGTTCGGGGTTCGACTTAGCACACTGTTATGTGTTTTACACTGTGTGACCTCTTCAGGACTGAAAGAATCAATGGTCAAACCAAAGAGATGTGTAATATTACCAGAGAAGAGCCGTTCGGTCCATTTATATTTGACTGTCGACGTCATTCAATGTTAGTTTGACAGTCTGATATTATTTAATGCCGTTCTGTCAGAACTCCAACATCAAAAGAATGAAATAATAAATTAACATTTTGTTTTGAAGATAATTAAGCCTATTTTTGGTTCATTTAGATGTTTTGCATTGCAATTAAGCACATCATTCCTCCCAAAACTACTTATTATTGTAATGCGATAACAATTGTATTATTTTTACATTTGAAAAAGTATTTATGTGTCATGTTAGTATTTGTTGTACTGCAATAATACTGTTAAAAATAAATGGTTCTATTACAGTAATTGCAAATGAAAAAAAAAAAATACTCTGATTACAAATGATAATGTAGTGAGTCACCTTTTAAGAATAAGGGGAATTACAAAAAACAAATCAAAATAAAATGTCTAGACACATTATGGTAATGATGTTGATGGAAACTGTACTTACTGACATGAAAAAAATTATGCCAAAACATTTCAATGATCCTAAAATAGGTACCCCTTTAAGAAAAAAACTTTTTGGATGCAAAATCCAAATTTCTTTACATTTTATTTAGGAATTCGCAATTTCATAGAGGCATTAAAGGAATTCCGGTTTTAATACAAGTTAAGCTCAATCTACGTAATTTTGATTACACAAAAATGTATTTCGACTCGTCCCCCCTTTTCTTTTAAAAAAGACACTTACAATGGAAGTGAATGGGGGGTCAATCCGTAAACGTTAACGTACTCACCGTTTCAAAAGTATATCCACGAGACATAAACGGTATATGTGTTAACATGAATTTACTGTGATAAATCACTTTCCTTTTCTGTGTAATGTTACGTATATAAATTTTATAACTTTGGTGCCATGATGACATAATGTCAACAAACCCTAAAACGACTGTAAAATGACGATTTTAAACCACTTTAGCTCAAATAATACACGAGTTATAACAGAAGAATCAATGTATGTGCTTTTATAAAATGATAAGCTTCACATTTCTGCCTTTTAAACCCTCCAAAAATTGGCCCCCATTCACTTGTATTGTAAGTGTCACTCTGTAACCTCCATTTTTGCTGCTTCTTCTTTTTTCTGTTTTTTAAAGAAGTATTTTGTGTGGTAATCAACATCATGCCACAGATACTTTTGATCATGTTGACAGTGGCTTGGGTGTCTGTTCTATTCTATTAGGGTTCGGTTTGTGTTATGAATTAATACTTTGATGAATTACTGGCTAGTTTTGCCCATTGAAAGTTGACGTATGCCATGCTCGCTCATACAGTAAGTGCCTTCTGCTATGTAAAACTAGTGCTGCTGTACACTCTTTTGTATAGGCATTTTGGCACTATTTTTTATGAAGATTCTTTTTTTATGGTTACTTATGCTTGAAAAGTTGCTGTCATTTTGTGACTGGCCTATGGAAATGTAATGCTAACAGTTCTTACTGTGATGCTGTAAAAACAAAAACGTGCTGTTTATTTATTGTGCCACATTTTGTATGTGAAGAATCTTCTTGCAAGCAGAAAAGCACAAATGACCTTAATAATTAGTTGTTTATGCAGATCAACAACCTTAAAATAAAATGTTTTTCAGGTTCCAGTTTTGCTGAATTGTGTGTATTTACTGTACAACAGTCACTCAAAATAGAGCAACCACACAAAGCTGTGCTGTGTTCCTCTTCAAATCCATGCTCACAACGGTCGTCTGTTAGTGTCTTTATGCCCTCGAAGATGAAGTGTTGTCTTGTTTGTGATTGGAAGAGAAAATGAATGATTGTTATGAATGACTTTCAACAAGGCAAGGCACCAGGATAAACGTTAAAATGCTTGAGAAAATATAGCCACAAGACTTAAACGTGAAGTGTTTAAACATGAGACCATGTCTATGCAAAATTATATCCAATATTTCAACCATTTAAACTCTGTGCAAGGATACCAGAACGTTTTGTAGCTATCTGCGAAGTACAGTTTACATTGAGCAAACTCATCCCAAACTCAAGATGTTTTTGACAGCTCAGATAACACTTTTCTTTTTTTACCTTGATCAGCCACAACATTAAAACCACTGACAGGGGAAGTGAATAACATTGATTATATCTTCACAATGGCACCTGTCAAGGGGTGGGACATATTAGGCAGCAAGTGAACAGACAGTTCTTTGAATTTCATGTGTTGGAAGCAGGAAAATGGGCAAGCGACTTTGACAAGACTGGTCTGAGAATCTCTAAAACGGCAGGTCTTGTGGGGTGTTCTCAGTATGCAGTGGTTAGTACCTACCAAAAGTGGGCCAAGGAAGGACAACTGGTGAACTGGCGACAGGGTCATGGGCGCTCCATGCTCATTGATGCGACAAGGCACGTGGGAAGCCATGGGTTGGCCATGATAGAAAGTAGTGATGCTCCGATTAGCATTTTTGGGGCCGATCACCAAAATCATGATCTGCCGATCACTGCCGATCACAGAATGGCAGGGGAATGGGAATCTTTTATCAGTAGAAATATGCTAGAGTCAAGAAAATCTTAAAGAACCACCAATGTTTATTTGATTGTAGTTAGAAAACAAGATAACATAAGGCTACTGTATGCCATCTTTTCCAAACAAGGCAGAGTAACATTTTTCAAAACAAAGAGGGGTCAGGCAGACTACAATGGATGTAGTTGAGGAACTAACTACATCAGATCCAAAAATAAAATAATGTATAGCTAGATTAGCTACTGTAAGCCAATGCCATCCTTCATAAATAACAAGGCAGAGAAACAAAAGGAGGCCAAGCAGATAGTTACCAACCCACATGAACTTGGGATAGGATGAGGTCACATTTAGGCCCAGGCTACTTGTAAAATGTAGTGTTTTTTAATGTAATAAAAACAATTGGCCACAAAATGTTTCAAACAAAAACTTGCTTGGCCTCAAAAAGGACAAAATCATTCAGGTCTCAATCATAAACTAAAGGCAAGTTTCTCTTGATGACTATGAGCATCTCTGCATTTGTTCATGCTTTCTGCATGTTTTTGGCGTTGTCGGTTAGAATTGCGTGGATTTTCACTTTTTGGATCCCCCATGACTGAAACATGCCGCTAAATGCGTTCACCAAAGCCTCCGCAGAATGTGACCCCGTGAAATCCTGACAGTGTAGCACAATGTTGTGTCTTTTGAAGTTTGAGTCAATAAAGTGCGCTGTTAAGCTTAGCAGGGACATTGGACAGGCGTCTGCACTCCATATATCGCTTGTGAAGCTAATATGTACGCTATAATTCAGAAGCTTGTCAATGTGTGTGGGCACGGATTTGTACAACGCGGGGAGACACACATCAGTTAGATATTTCCTTCTTGGGGGGTCGTATCGTGGATCAAGGCAGGTTAGCAGGCGACGGAACCCTTTATCCTCCACAACGGATAGAGGTTGTTCGTCGAGGCAAATTAATTCCATGATACTGGACGTGATGTCTTTCCATCTCTTACTATCCCGGCTGTATGGTTCACGTCGTTTAAAGGCATCACTCACAGTCGGCTGATTGAGGGATGGGGATGTTTGCGTCGGCTGGTTTAGTCTCTCATACTCTGCATATTCAGCTGTTGTATGCAGGGCCGGCGCTACCTATAGGTGAACTAGGCAGTTGCCTAGGGCCTCGGCCTTGGAGGCGGGGCCTCCAAAACATACACATGCTTATCCACCAATCAAGAGCAGCAAAATACTATGCTGTTTGTCCATTGGATATAACAATTGTCATTCACCTGTAGTTAAACCAATTAATATCACCGTTTACATGCGAGTCACTCCCAACCTCTGAATTTCGGAATGAAGAGATTGTAGATGAATAAAATCCAACTTTTCTGCAAATTTATCTGATGGCGCCGAAACGGACTCATCCTTCAGGGGCTGCTAAGCTTAAGGCTAAGCAGGCACGCAAAGAAAGTGCAGCTCGTGATTCAGGTATCATCTATTTTTGAGTGATTGTAATGTATTGTAAAAAATAAACTGATTCTAACGATCAGCGTCATTTTGAGATGGATCATTTGACGGTTATTTCCAGTTCAAAACAGCGCGAGCACCGTTGATGGACTGAATTCGCTTCTGACACTGTGAATCCGAGCGTATGTAGCTACAATGCATACTTTTGTTAGAAAAAAGAAATACGTTCTAAATGAACTGTCCGAAAGAGTCTGATTCGCGGAAATGAATCGGACTTCCAGTCACTGTTGGAGAGATGGAGGCGAATTCATGATTAACTGTTGAACTGAATCTTACAAAGGAGTCGATTCTCCTCGATGGAATCGATTACAACCTGTGGGATAGAATCTTGATTCCTAACGCCTCTGAATCAAGGAATCGATTCTTTTAGAATCGATTTCCAGCCCTAGTCAGGAGCTGACTCGCAAAATACTACAGAAAAAGTAAAGTTTGTCAGTCAAAGAGCAAACGCACTATACTAAAGCATTGTTTATTATGTTTTAAAACAGTCTGTATATCTTCTAAAATGCAGATGTTTAGCCTACATTAACTGCTCTAGTCTATCATAACAGACTATAGACCATAATAGACTTCATTTTTTTCGTTTTCCAATCATAAATACTGTTGCAATATTTATTGAAAATAAGTATGCAATCTTAAGCATATGAATAAGCACACAATTACAGTTGACGAAATTAACTTGTATTTCACTTCCACTAGCAGCTGATTTGTGTATCATAAGGTATTTCTCTACAATACATACCTAATATGACTATATTTAGTCTATCAAAAACAAAACTGTTCATTATCCCAAATAGTGGGTTAGTGTGTTACCATAAATAAATTACTGAACAAATTACTGCAAAAAACTTCCTGACTGCTAAAAAAAAAAAAAAAAAAGACTTTTCAGATGATTTTTTTTTTTGTTTACCTTAAAGTTACATTAATATGCACATTTAAGTAAAAATATAAAAATACTGATAACAGGTTTTGTATAAATAAAATGGTTAGGAATCATATTTGTTTTCAAGTCTTTTTTATTAAATGATGTTTTATTAACAAAGTTCGGGAGGAGCACATTCAGATAATCAACGAGATAAGAGGTATACTGCAGACTTACCTCTGTTCATTGACAGTTTATCAGCATCCCTCCACCGCCCCCATCTCCTCACTTTGATTTTTAATAATCTCTTATTGCATGTAAACAACACAATCCAAAATCCAATGTAATACTGTGTAAATCTGGCCAAAATTCAGAGCCTGGAGCCCTCCCCTGGACAGCATGCCAAATACGCATAATCTTTACTCTATTTAATTTGATGTAAGTGTGAACTCGTGAATTCTGAAAGGTGGAGGGGAGGAGGGCATGGCGGGGGAACTCCAACATACATTTTGCCTAGGGCCTCCAAATGTCTAGAACCGGCCCTGGTTGTATGGCGTGTTCGAAGATGCCTAATCATGTTGGTTGTATTAAAATGCCGTTGGTGTATTCCACCTCGAGGGATTTCAGCACGACATGTATTGCATATGGCTAATTTTATGTCTTTGTCTGACACTTTGAAAAACCTCCAGACGGGAGAAGGAGAAGTCAATTTGCTGCTGTCTAGCCAGCTCTGCTCTGCTATTGTGTTCCCGCGCGCGCCACATGCAGAAAAGTTGCGCGAGTTATTTACATCACGTGATCGGCTTTTTTGATCGGCGCTTTTGGGGGTTGCCGATTGAGCTATTTAAAGCCAATATCGGCCGATCATGATCGGCGGCCGATCAATCGGAGCATCACTAATAGAAAGATGTCAGAACACACACTTCATCGCTGCATAGCTGAAGACCGGTCAGAGAGCCCGTGCCCGTCGCTTTGGAATTGGGTAAATCTGGACTCATCAGACCACATGACATTTTTCCATTGCTCCACCGTCCAATCTTTATGCTCCCTAGCAAATTAAAGTAGTTTTCCCCGATTAGCCTCACTAACAAGTGGCATTCTTTTGGCCACACGGCTGTTTGGTCCCAATCCTGTAAGTTCTCGTTGCATTTTACACGTGGAAATGCTCTTACTTTCACTATTAAACATAGCAGCTAGGTGGAACCAGCAAAAAAAAGAGCGTGCAGTTTCCTCAAACAGTCAAGCAAATGATTGGTGAGCTGACCCACTGATGCTGCAACATGAGTGCAACAAGATGACTTACTCCATTGACTTTATGAAGGACATCACTTGCAGTGGGCATGTGAATGTTTTACGGCCATCCTCAGCATCTTTTCTCAATTTGGCCGAGAATATCAATGCAAAAGCGACCTTCCGTTGATGTAAAGTTTCTTGCATTCTTTGAATCAATCACGTTTCTCTTATCGAATTCGGAAAGTCTGGGAACAAGAAAATGCTGTGGCTCTTCCAAGAAAGCCCTACTTTACTCCTTGCATAACACAAGATCTTTATCGGATGATCTCAGGAATTTGGCCAGAATTGATCATCCTGGGCCTGTCTCGCTCCACGGATCGCAGACAAGGAACCCTGTGAGCTTGCTCGATTTCCATCTTATGGTCTGCTGTGTCGAGCAGATTCGGAAAGATCCCATCCAGGAACTTAATGTGGAAGAGAAAGCTGATTTAAAACATGTATTCCTTATAAACTAATCTAATCAAATGTATTATATGTAACCTCATGTAACCCAGATGAAGAACTGTGAACAATGATGTGAGCCAGGGTGACTGTGTAAGAGGTGGGGAGTGCCCCACACCCATCTGCTGACTGCCACATTTACATTTAAGATGTCCTTGAGGGATGAACAACGATGGTGGGAGAACGTCTCTCCTTTATTAAGGATATGCTGGATAATAATTCATAATGGTGGGAGAGCAAGAATAAGAAATGTTTTTTCTAATGACTCAGGCAGACTATATGATCTGGAAAACAACCATAGAAGGAAAAACCTTTAATGAACGAAAGAGGGTGGACCTGAAACAATACAGATAAACATATTATGTGATGGAGTATTTAACCTATAAGAATTTAAGCACTCATAGTTTCAGTTCAGTTGGTGTATTGTGGAGAGGATTGGATCTGCAATAAACTTATTTTCTGTATTTACTTTTAAAGCCTCCAGAGTCTTTGATAATACTTTGTCAGATTTTTGTGTCAACTAACCCATGACATAATTGGTGAACAGGAAGGGACAGGCAACATCTTGCGGCGGAGCTGCGTGCAGCCGGAAGGGCCCACCGGATCAAGTGGAGGAGCTTTGATTTAAAACAAAGGTAAGCAGACACCTTTTATAAAGTACTGCCCGACTGATTTTCCGGGGTGTCCATAAAAGCTAATATGTTGACTCACCGTAAGTGAAGGCTGTCAAATTGTTAAATTGATCAAATTGATGGAGGTAAAAGGTGTAAATGTATGAAAGACCATATTGTGAATACTAATACCAGGGGATTGGAGACCCAGCCTGAAGTAGGGGGGTTAGTCCCAGCCAAGAACCGCAGCAGGCGGGTTAGAGTCCCAGCCTTATGAATACCAGGGGGTTTGGAGTCCGAGCCTAGAACCATGGCACGGGGGGTTGGAGTCCCAGCCTAGAACCACGGCAGGTGGGTTAGAGTCCCAGCCTAACAAATACCAGGGGGGTTGGAGTCCCAGCCTAGAACCGTGGCAGGGGGGTTAGAGTCCCAGCCTAACGAATACCAGGGGGGTTGGAGTCCCAGCCTCAAGTACAGGGGTTAGAGTCCCAGCCTAGAACCACGACAGGGGGGTTAGAGTGCCTGCCTAATGAATACCAGGGGGTTGGATTCCCAGCCTGAAGTAGGGGGGTTAGAGTCCCAGCCTAGAACCATGGAAGGGGGGGGGGGTTGCACGTGAAGACATATATGTGAAGGAATGTAGGCAGGGGTGTTGCGTGTGAGAGACCGCTTAAATAAAAAACGCAGCAGGGTACAGCCTGAGATGAAGCACAGAGAAGGCATATATGCCTATATATATGAATGGTCTGTGTGTATATGTGAGTGTGACCAAAATAGAAAAATTAAAGGTTTAAAAGTATTTTTATTTTATTGTTTTTATTTTCTGAAAATGTCTAAGAACTAAAGGTTTAAAATGTGTTTTTATTTCATTTTGCATGTTCATGATTTTTATTAATAAGGATAATATGGAGAGTATATAAATATAGAAACATATTGCAATAAAAAGGTGCAAAATGATTGTGATTATTCTACATTCTGATGTTTTATATTGACAATATGGATAAAATTGAGATTATATAGATATGAGGTAAAACATGAAACAATAAAAGGGGTTCAAAAATATTGTAATCTTTTTATTGTTTTAAATTAAGTTTAATATTATTAGATTGTCTAAATAAAAGATAGAAACCAATGTATGACACAGAAGAATATAGCGCTGTTGAGTTGCTTTCAGAGAAGGAAGTGTTGTCAAAATAAACTAAAGGACAGCAAACTCATTTTTGGAGAGAAAGAACATTTTTGTCAGTATCGGGAAGAGAGGAATGGCAAACTGAGGAGCAAATAAGAAAATAAATTATTTGCACTAACAAAATATCATAATTTAATCTATTTAAAAGCCAGATATCATGAAGTAAATTTAATGACAAGGATAAAAAGCCTGTGGTCCGCAGGGTTCTTGGATGGTATATTAAGTAAAATATTTGAAAGTCACTATAATAGTGAAAATAAAAGGAGGGTGAGAGCAAAGCAAGTGGTACTAGACATTTTGCCCCTGATAAAGGGACCAAACGAAGAATAGTTCTTCACGTGGTTGGGTGAATCATACTTAGAAGAGCTAAAGATAAAACTAAAAGCCTATTTCAGCATAGTAAAGTGGGGAAAAGGAGGGCTAGCAGAAATTGATGATAAAATGGAAAAAGGGGATTAAAGACACTCACATGGCCAGCTAAGGGAAGCTATGATGAAGATAAAATAAAAGGAGTGAAAGTATTAGAAAAAGCAAAAATGATGACAAAGGGAAGAAAAAGAGAATCAAAGTATAAAAAGAATATGGATATAGACAAATGGAGAAAGAGAAACCAAAAAATGAAGTAAAACCAAGGTTGTATCCAAAGCTACCAACAGTGCTAAGTGCTAAGATTCTAAGTGCTGGATACAAGAAAGTAACACACTTTTTCACACAAAAAGTTACTATGATGAAGAAGGATTGGACAAACGATTTTTATAAATATGGAATGAACAAATGGAAGGAAAAATATGGACATTAAGAACAACTGAAATCATCATCGGACCACAAGGAGTGGCAGCAAAAATGTAACTACCAAGTGAACTGCGATATTGGGACAGATATGAACGCGAAAGACCACATGTATCCTTAATGACGACTGAAGGACATGAACCCAAAGACCTAGGGCCAATGATGTAAACAGCAGAACAATGCAATGGGTTCCAACAGAAATCCCATACATTCACAAGTCAACTGATGGAACATGCACACAAATCTCTCAAGTATCACTAAGCAAAGGCACAGCTGAAGAATACACCATAA
This sequence comes from Xyrauchen texanus, assembly GCF_025860055.1. Lineage (NCBI taxonomy): Eukaryota > Metazoa > Chordata > Actinopteri > Cypriniformes > Catostomidae > Xyrauchen > Xyrauchen texanus. Next base: position 4,335,543 of record NC_068296.1, on the reverse strand, counting down.
AGTGATGCAAGCCATACTGACAGAGACACAAAAACTTGAATTGGAGAAAGAAATACCAAAAAACCTCTGGACAAAGCACCCTACAGATGTGGGTCTCAGCTGGGCAAATTAAAGTGGTGTAGTGGTCTAATGCACATAACTGGTAAATTGGTAATCAGAAGGTTGCTGGTTCGATCCCCACAGCCACCACAATTGTGTCCTTGAGCAAGGCACTTAACTCCAGGTTGCTCCGGGGGGATTGTCCCTGTAATAAGTGTAATGTAAGTCGCTTTGGATAAAAGCGTCTGCCAAATGCATAAATGTAAATGTAAACGCTATAAACCTGGTGGTTGAATTGGAAATGCCCACTGTGCCAGACCCACACACTTTGCTGTCAAATATTCCAGCAGAGACTAAATATTACACAGTAATAGATTTGTGCTCGGCTTTCTTTAGCATACCAATACACCCAGATTCACAAAATATTTTTGCCTTTACATGTGAGGGACAGCAATATACCTACACCAGGTTGCCCCAGGGATATTGTGAGAGCCTCTCAATATTTAAGAGTGCTGCAAGCAGATTTAGCAGATGTGCAATGTAAATACACAAGTATACAGTATGTAGATGACCTAATAATATATGTAGCACAATTGAAGAGCATTGTAGAAAGGATTCAATAATGTTGTTGTCAGGCTGATGGAGAAGGTTAATGAGTTAGAGGCATGTATCCGAATGCTAGTGGAGGTCAGTGGGAAAGAGAAGCCGGTAGATACTGTTTCGGATGCGGGTAGTACGAGCAATACACACACCTGCCCCCTCAGCAGGACATTTGGGTGACGTCTTGGTGGCATACTCGCTCAGCAAAGCGACACCACTCTCCCATTCCTGTTAGTGGTTCTAATCGATTCTCTCCACTCAGTACCCATTGAGAATCATATTGAAAGATCTTTAATAATTGGTGATTCTATGGTAAGCAACGTGGAAATAGTGACTCCAGTCACCATTGTTATATGCATTTCTGGGGCTCGCATGTCTGACATCAGATCAAATTTACATGTGCTGGCTAATGTTAAACGTAGATTTAAATTTGTTATTCATGTCAGCACTAATGATGTCGGGCTTCACCAGTCAGAGAACACTAAATATGTTAAAGTGGTGTGTAAACTTGCAAAAACAATGTCAGACACTGTAATATTTTATCTTTTATTTCCAGATTTGTGTCACTGAATGGCTGGATGTCTGAGTGGGGTCTGGAGAATAGCATAGGATTTATAGACAATTGGAAGAGTTTTTGGGGTAGACCTGAACTGCTAAAGAGAGACTGACTCCATCCCTCCAGGGAAGATGCCGCTCTCCTCTCTAGTAATTTGGCTCATAGTCTTAATAGTGAAAGTATTTGACTAACTGGGGCCCAGGTCAGGAAGCAGACAAACCGGATAATCCGAATGTCTGCTACCTGTTTGAGACGTCACACAGCTCACATAAACTACAACACATATGTCACGTTCACTGTTGTCTTTTGGTTTTGTACTGTTATTTTGAAGTTTAGTTTAGTTCCTGTTTCCTGTTTTGGTTTTGTAGTCCTTTGTAGCTTCTTTTATTCTGTCATGTTCATTGTTGTCTTTTGTTTTGTGCTGTCATTTTGAAGTTTAGTTTAGTTCCTGTTTTGGTTTTTGTAGTTTCTTTTATTCTGTCATGTTCACTGTTGTCTTTTGTTTTGTGCTGTCATTTTGAAGTTTAGTTTAGTTCCTGTTTCCTGTTTGGTCTTTTGTAGTCCTCTGTAGTTTCTATTTATGATTGGTGTTCCCCTGATTGCTTCTCCTTCCCTGATTGTTCCCCCCAGGTGTCCCTCATTCCCTTGTTTGTTCCTCTTGTATTTAAACCCTGGTTCTTTGTTCAGTCCTTGTCGATCGTTGTTTGATGTATGTTGTAAGTTGAATGTTATCGTTGCATGTTCGCTGCTCTAGTTCATCTGGTTATCTGTGTTCGTTCGAGGTCTTCCTGCCCTTCATGGATGTTTTCCCCAACCTGTGTAGCCCCTTTATGTTTTCCCGTATTTAGTTATTTTTCCCATCGTGGACTTTTCATTTGTTCCTGAATTTGTCTATTTCTTTATCTGTCTCATGATTGTCAAATAAAGCTTCTTTTTCTTCCTCACATTGTTACAACATAGGGGTCTGTTACCTGACCTACCAAACACAAAACTCTCACTAAATCATTTAGGAAAATGTTTTATTAAGGTCAAACTTAAAAAAAATAAATAAATAAGATAAACAGTAATTGTAAATTTAAGTTTGGATGTGCTCTTTTTGACTGAAATCTGGCTTAAACCAGATGTATATATTAGTTTAGTTATTGTTATAAACATGAGCCTCATCTGAAGAGTCGAGGTACATTTGCTACAATGTACAGTGAAGTTTTACAGTGGTGTTACTCAGAGGACAGGTCATAAGTTTGTCTTTTGAGCTAATAATGCTTTAGTGACATCGTAAGATATAAACAACAAATCTCTGTCATTCTTTGCCCTTGCTACAGTGTATAGATCAGCCAGGCCATACTCTGGTTTCTTTGGCGAATTTGCTAATTTTCTATTAAGTCTAGTAGTTAATGTATTTATAGCTTTAATTGTTTGGTTCTCTAGCACTCTTGATATTGTTGCCCCCCCTTTGATTAAGGAAAATTCAAGAAAAAAAGCCCCGTACCATGGTACAATGATCACACTCATGCTCTCAAGTGAGCAGCTCGAAAAATGGAGTGCAAGTGGATTTAGAATGCAAAAGTGGTAGAATACAAAATTAGAGGTATTTCGTGGTGCATGGAAGGATAGTGTCTGTAGCTACAGACAAGCACTAAAAGCTGCCATGTCAGAATATTTGAGCAAATCCCAATGATCACAACAAACCTAGGTGATTATTCAGTACTGTGGCCATATTGGTTAGAAATAAAGCCTCAACTGAACCAGATATTCCATTGCAGCACAAGAGTAATGACTTCATGAATTTCTTTACAGATAAAATTGAAATCAGAAATAAACTTGGAACGATGCAATCGAACGTCACAGTACCTCAGAAGACAGTTTCTCATAATTTTCCTTACAAGCAACTTAAATCCTTCGCTTTCATAGGTCATGAATAGTTAACAAATCTTATGAAAAAATCAAAAGCAACAACATGTATGTTAGATCCAATACCAACGAAGCTCTTAAAAGAGGTATTCCCTGTAAACTCAGAACCTCTTCTTAATATTATTAACTCCTTGCTATTCTTAGGAGATGTCCCAACAAACTTTAAAATTACATTTATCAAACTGCTTATTAAGAAGCCACAGCTTGATCCTAGAGTATTGGCTAACTACAGACCGATTTCAAATATACCATTTATGGCAAAAATACTATAAAAGGTAGTATGCTCGTAAATATGCTCATTTCTACAGAGAAATTGTATATATGAACAATTTCTGCCAGGATTTAGGCCCCATCACAGTACAGAGACTGCACTTATCAGAGTTACAAATAACTTGCTCTTATCATCTGATCACGGCTGCATTTCCCTACTAGTGCGTTTAGATCTTAGTGCTGCTTTTGACACGATATTTCACGACATTCTTTATGAGTTAGGTCCTATTTATCAGACCACTACCACTTTGTTTGTGTAAACGAGGCATTATTTAATCAAACAAAAGTATGGAGTGCCACAGGGATACATTTTAGGGTCTCTGCTTTTCTCCTTGTACATGCTTCCCCTGGGAGATATTATCAGGAATACCCAATGATGCACAACTTTATATTTATTCTAAACCTAAAGGAAATTCACAATTATCCAAATTAGCAGTGTATGAATGAAATCAAAGATTGGATGGCCAGAAACTTTCTTCTACTTAATTCCGACAAAACAGAAGTACCAATTATTGTACCAATAACATCTAAAAATAAGACTCTAAATTATAATTTGACTCTCGATGGATGTACTGTTACATCGTCGACTGCAGCGAAGAACTTTGGTGTTATATTTGATACCAATCTGTCCTTTCAAAATCAAATTACCAATGTTTGTAGAACAGCATTCTTCCACCTCAGAAATAATGCTTTGTTACGACACATGCTCTCTGTTGCTGATGCCGAAAAACAAATTAATGCGTTCATGACCTCAAGACTAGACTATTGTAATGCATTACTGCATTACTGTGATTTTCAAAAGAATCACAAAGTGAAATATGATATCTGTAAATCATCAAATACAAATGTCTCTTTTAAGCTGCAATAACTGCTGCTGTAAGCCCCAAATAGCTAAAAACTTTATCTGATTTTACCTTAGGAAGTTCTCTAAAAATATGCCTTTGTTTATTTGTCTGTGAGCTTGCTTGGCTGAATAATCCAATGTTATGTCTTTGATGTCCAGAACAAAATATGCCTTCCAGAAGGAAAAGCATGCAAAACAAATCATGTCAAAATTATGTTTTGTGAATAAAGGGAAGGATCTCAGCTTTCTAATGACACCTAGATTGAGCTTCTAGTCCACTCAGAGGCCCAGGTATTCAATGAGTGGTGCTTGATTGGAAAATTAGACTGAATGTCTATGGACGAGCACATCTGTGAGAGCTAAAATGCGTTAGAGCACCACATACATTTCAGATCTCTAAATTGTGATGGAAAGTGATAGAGAAAAAAATATTTTTTTTAGTGCTTTCTGCCACCTAGTGGAATAAAATGAGATGTTTCTAAATGAGGTTGAGTGAGCAGAACCAGAATTACATGTTTACAATGTTAGTACAACAACAACATTTTTTTTTCTAAAAACATTTCTGTTTATCATAAGATTATAAACACATACAATATTATTTATGAATAATTATTTGGGCGGTTCTCTGAATCATTAGACCAATGTGAATGGTGAGCTTTTAAATATAAGTCTGACTGCTCATTATGCATCTTATTACAAGACTACTTGTCAAATCAATAATTAAATAAATACACACGAAACCTTGATTTTAGTTTAAATACTTTATTAGCTTACTTTTAGAGATCCCACAGTAATCCAAGAAGCAGTAAATATTGCTTGCAGTACCCGGATTAGTGGTCTGAAACGTGGATCTGCGGTTGTTACAGAGAAATATCAGACCGCTAGATGGCGCCACTGACCAATCAGAATAGAGTATTCTAGAGAGCTGTGTGTATGTGTGTGTATGTATGTATGTATGTATGTATATATATATATATATATATATATATATATATATATATATACACTCACCTAAAGGATTATTAGGAACACCATACTAATACTGTGTTTGACCCCTTTCAGCCTTCAGAACTGCCTTAATTCTACGTGGCATTGATTCAACAAGGTGCTGAAAGCATTCTTTAGAAATGTTGGCCCATATTGATAGGATAGCATCTTGCAGTTGATGGAGATTTGTGGGATGCACATCCAGGGCACGAAGCTCCCGTTCCACCACATCCCAAAGATGCTCTATTGGGTTGAGATCTGGTGACTGTGGGGGCCATTTTAGTACAGTGAACTCATTGTCATGTTCAAGAAACCAATTTGAAATGATTCGAGCTTTGTGACATGGTGCATTATCCTGCTGGAAGTAGCCATCAGAGGATGGGTACATGGTGGCCATAAAGGGATGGACATGGTCAGAAACAATGCTCAGGTAGGCCGTGGCATTTAAACGATGCCCAATTGGCACTAAGGGGCCTAAAGTGTGCCAAGAAAACATCCCGACTTTCAGTATGGCTGAACTGCTCTCTTGTGGTGATGCTATTCCTTACTTATCGCACACACCCCATTGTTCAAATGCCTGTCAAACAAGGCCACATTGCTTGTCCTCAACTCATCTTTCAACTGAGATGCATCTCTTTTGTTACCCTAAACAGGTGTAGACCAAATAAATCACTGTCAAAGCTTGTCTTGTCCTTGAACACAAACACACAGCCAGTCACACTATGTGAATATAGTCAATTGTCATCTGTTAGTGGTAAAAGTGACCTCTCTGCCCTGATTTGTGAGACGAAACCAAGCTGTAAGTCACACAAGTTTGTGAAGTTAAAAATATTAAGACCGTCTGTTGTCTTAATGAATCACAAACCATTTTAGCATCATGAACATTTTATTAACCTTAAAGGGGTAAAAAGTATACATTAAACACAAAAAGAGTAAACATTTTATTTCTATATTAGTAAAGTTACAGACTTTCATATGAGATTGAAAGTGATTATTATTGGTGGTGATTTAAATGTTATAAACACACTTGGTTATATACACGGTTTCTTTACTGTCCTCCACCAGCAAACATCTTCTTCCTGCCCTCCATTCCAGACATGGCCTCAACGTTTTTACGCCAGTCGCCCACCTCTGACGATATAACCTGTCGAAAAGAAACATGGTATGTATTTATGTCCAAAAATGGAAAACATGCTGTCAAGAATCTTTCAGTTTTACATGTGAATCTGTCAAGAACAAGCCCAAGTGATTTTTCAGTGTGAAATATCTGGAAACAAATTATTTATTTATTCTATCTTTTTTAAAGAAAGTCATTTTTGCTTTTTGTGTAAAATACCTTTATGGCTATTAAACAGATTAATTTTGCATTATACTTATTACTGTCATGTAATGAATTGTTTAATGAGCCTCATTTCCAATGATCATTACTGTAATGCAATAATAGCAATAATATTAATAATATTAATAATGATATATTTATAAAATTATAAATCATATTGACATCATGGTAGTATTTTGTTATACACAGAAAAAAATTAATACAATTGTCTAATTAAATTGTGTAATGTTTAACAAAATTTAAATAATAAAATGTAAAATATTTAGTTTTTTTATTTTATTAAAGTTTCAGTTTTATACAATTTTGTTATGAAACTGAAATGTGAAATTATATATTTGAGAGTAGAAACTTACAGCTTAATTTATCTTGATTGAAGTAAAAAATTGCATTATTGCTATATAATTAGTAATAAATATACTGTATATAATATCTAAATTATATACATATATAAAATGTAGATATTATGTATTCTGTAATATATATATTGTATTGCATATATTAGTAATAAATTAGCATTAGCTTATAAATTAGTAATAAATATACTGTATATAATATCTAATATATATATATATATATATATATATATATATATATATATATATATATATATATATATATATATATATACTGTATATATTCTATAATATATATATATTGTATTGTATATATTAGCAATAAATTAGAATTAGCTTATAAATTAGTAATAAATATACTGTATATCATATCTGAATATATATATATATATATATATATATATATATATATATATATATATATATATATATATATATATATGTATATATATATATATATATATATATATATATATATATATATATATATATTTGTATTTGTTTTTTTTGTGACACATCTACATGTATTCATTGAATGATTTATTAGAGAGCACACATTCATGTGAGAGCCTGTGTTTACCTTCTCTTGTTTAATGTCCTCTTTCTTCACAGATTTAAGGTTGGCCCTGAGGTCCATGGAGCCCTTGTGTTTGGAGCCCAGCAGAGCTCTCATCATCTCGTCAGCAGAGACGCGCACCTTCCTCAAGGCAGGTTTCTTAAACTTCCCTCCTAAATCCTGCACCTTCAGTTTCAACTCATGGATCTTTAACACAGACACATTATTCATTACAGGTGATGGTCTTTTCTTCTCTGTGTGTATTCAGAAAAGGTGAATCCCACTTCACACTCACATCTCTGTTGTTTTTAACCACTTTGTGCTCAAAGTCGTATCTCTCTTCATCTACCACGTCGATTTTGGCGTGGAGTTGTCGACACAGTTTCTGCACACATGCAAAATGTGACATGAGTATACATTACCTGGCAAAAACGTTTCTTTATAATTACTATTTTACACATATCAGAATAAAAAAGAAGTCATTACATAGTTATATGAAATAACACAAAGGAAGAATGAAAATTACATAGTGAACAAACAATGTTAAACATATCAAATAAATCTAATATTTTAGCTTCTTAAAAGTAGCTACCCGTTGCCTAGGTAAACCTT
>NC_068296.1:4214976-4324976 GCF_025860055.1 Xyrauchen texanus | reverse complement strand
AATGTAAAGATGCAATCACAATACTGAACAAAACAAGTTCCTCTGTTCTGTTTGATCCTGTGTTGCAGACATTTCTAGGAATGTAGTGGTTGATAGTCAGAGAAGTGCATTACCTGATGTGCTACCCGTCTTATCAAACAGCTTCTAAAAGAACAAAGGACACAACAATTGTTTTTATATGTGACAGGCACGGGCTTTGTAATTTTAGCTCAGAGACAGAGGAATGAGAATGAACATGCCAGCTGTCTTCACCATAGCTGTCTGTGTGTGTCCTATGCCACAAGGACAAAGCAATTCAAAGCCAACAATATATCATGCCTCTTCCAGCTTCAATATGACCCAAAGATATATTTTTACATGCATCTCTAACGCAACGCAAATTCAGATAAAGATGGCACGCCCTTGAATGGATGCATCTAAACAATGGGGAATTGAGAAATCAAACAGGCACAAGAAGAAAGGGAAGTTCCAAGAACTAAAAGGATCAACAGTATGGCAAGCCCTTTTGATATTTAATCATGTGCAAGATATGTAGATATCTAAGTCCCCGTTTCCACCTGGTATTAAGATCCAACCACATGTGGTCATCCCTAAATACAGGTCTAAACTGGGGTCTAAAATATTTTGTGATCAGTTCACAAAAACCACATTTGAATGTGGTCAAATACGAATGTGTCCACACCGCATTTGAGGTGTAAACGCTAATCCGTCCTGTATTTACGTCCCGGCAGCAGTGAAGCGCCAGCCACCTGTCAATCAACCACAGTGCTAAAACCAGAGTTTAAACTTTGCCGCGTACGAGCGGCTTTAAAGGGAATTAACCGTCCGATCAGAAACATTTCACGAACACTCGAAGCTCCTTTATTAATACAGGTAATCCACTAAAATAACGGATAATTCTGCTTGTGCCTCGATTAAATTTCAGGAGAAAATCTGGGAGAAACAGCGTGCCTTTATGTGCACTTTCTCTGTCTTTTCTGACTTTATTGCGCTTTATTATCATGCAGTAACACGCTGACATAGTGACTTATGTCGTCATGAAATCCTAAACATATGTGGTCACAGGAGATGCCTTTAAGTGACCATGTGTAAACAGATATGTGTAAACGGTCTGCACTAATATAGCGACTTTTTTTAACCTTAGCTGTTACCAAAGCGCTTTACACTGTCCCATACACCCATTCACACACACTCATACACCAATGACGGCAGAGCTGCCATGCAAGGCTCTAACCTGCCATTGGGAGCAACTTGGGGTTCAGTGTCTTACCCAAGGACACTTCGGCATGCGGAGTCATGTGGGCCGGCAATTGAACCGCCAACCCTGCGATAAGTGGCCGACCCGCTCTACCACCTGACCCACAGCCACCCCCCATGTGTCTCACCTGACCACATGTGATCGGATCTCCCGAGACTCGTCATAATACAGGAGTGGTGGTGGTGTAGTGGTCTAAGCACATAACTGGTAATCTGAGAATCAGAAGGACACTGGTTCGAACCCCACAGCCACCACCATTGTGTCCTTGAGCAAGGCACTTAACTCCAGGTTGCTCCGGGGGGATTGTCCCTGTAATAAGGGCCAAGTCGCTTTGGATAAAAGCGTCTGCCAAATGCATAAATGTAAATGTAAATAATACCAGGTGGAAACGAGGTGCATAATTACATTTTCACTAATTAATATGTGAATTCTTGAGATCAGCAATGCAATTCCAACTTGTGAAAATGTTTATTAGGTTTGCACTAGTAAAAATGTTACTTCTTTATATAAATTCTTGATATACATATCCTGCATGTGATTACAAGTGAATTCAGCTTGCCATAGACAGGCAGACACATCTGTAAATTACAGTAAAAATCACCAAAGGATCACCAACTATGAGTTCACATAAAAACACCCACAGACAAATGTTCATACATGGACTGGGAGGCAAGCATGCCTCAGTTCTCAGTATGGAAAGGTTACTGAATAAAAAGATCATTAACCTTCAGCAGACTCATTTTCTCCACTGAATCCCAAAGGACTCTTAAACAAATGGCCTGCATGTAGAACGTTTGCCAGATCCCTTGACCTGATTTTGGTCATGGCATGCTTCTAAAACGACTGAATATAACTGGTCAAACAGTCCTGGAAATTCTTTGTTCGGCACTTAAATGATCATCAGTCTGCAGAATCCAGGATTTAGATGACATCCGGTATCAGTTAGTCTACATATTCACCATTATTGCCAGTGTAAAAGCCATTCTTGATTTTTGACAATACAAAAGAGATAAAAAGGCTAATATTGGAAGACAAGTGTTTGGTTGGTGGGCAAGAGGTGTTTAAAATAAGTATTTATGGAAGTGAGGTTTGCTTATGAACATGTGAGGTTTAGCAGGTGCTGATTGTTCTGGCCTGTGACTGGTGGAAAAATAAATTGTGTCAACACTGAGAAGGCAGGAGCTTCCTAATGTGTGTTTTCAAAGCCAAGTTATATTTATTATGACACTGAGTTCTGCATGGTGGTGCATGTGTACCGTTCTACCCATCCGTCTGGCACTGACTGACTGACAGACTCTAATGGTGAACTTTTGGTGCAGCTTAGGGTGTCCGGAATACCTCTCATGCACCCCCTGCGTATGTGATCCAATATTAGCGCATTGCCACCTAAGGCAGTTTAATGAGGTTAAAACCCCTGTAATCTAAGGTTTCATTTATAACTAAGCCAATGTGTTCGACATATTGATCCTTACGTACACCTACAGTACAATTATCCTATTACACACTCACAAACTGCATGCACACGTATGAGCCAGCGGAACCATGCGCTCAAACACATGCACAAAGGCATGCACACAAAAATAGTCTTTGATGACAATACGTCAGGTGTGGGTTTTATGAAACGGGATGCCTGCATAGACACCTGTTGGTTCATTCCTGTAATGAAGAACGTTTGAACTCTGCAACTTTTAAAAATGCATATGTTTGTACAGTCATTAAAAAAAATTAATAAATAAATATGCTCTGGTCAGATCAGGCACTTATGAACATAATTTACAGAATGGAATGAAAATGAACAGGTTGCAACCTAACAGGATGGAAATAAAGACAAGTTAGCCATTGCTCAGTGAGGGATTGAGAGTTAGCCCTTCTGTATTTGTAAATCAACCTGAAGTTAGTTTGCAAAGCTAATTTTATCACATAAATCATTATACTTGTTGTTTGTGCTGTTGTTTTCCTACCAAACATGTTGTGCCTCTCTGGAAAATGAAAATTATTTAATTATTAAGATTTTGCCTTAGGGATCATTTAAAAGACTAGTGGGATGGAGAATGATATTAAGGACTTTTTTTTTTTAAACTATGAATTGAACCAGTTTAATTTATTGCATAGCACCCAGGGACATGCCAAAAATGGCAACATATGCTCAAACCAAAGTTAAAATTCAACCTTATGTTCTTTTAAAGGGATAGTTCACCCAAAATGGATAATTCTCTCATCATTTACTCACCCTCACGCCATTCCTTTTTCTTCAGCAGAACAACAAATTTATTTAGAAAAATATGAATGGTTGCCAGAACTTTGAAGGTCCAAAAAGCACATAAAAGCAGCATAAAAGTAATCCATATGACTCAGTGGTTTACTCCATGTCTTCAGAAGTGATATGATAGGTGTGGGTGAGAAACAGATAAATATTTTATTTATTTATTTATTTATTTATTTTTTTACTATATTCATGTTCACTTCCACTTGTGTTTTTTTTGGTGATTCACATTCTTTTTTTCCTTTTCTCACCAATTTGGAATGCCCAATTCTCAATGTGTTCGAAGTCCTCATGGTGGCGTAGTGACCGCCTCAGTCCGGGTGGTGGAGGACGAATCTCAGTTGCCTCAGCTTCTGAGACAGTCAATCTGCGCATCTGAGCATGTTACCGTGGAGACCTAGCGTGTTTGGAGGCCCACGCTATTCTCTGCGGCATCCACACAACTCTCCACGCGCCCCACCGAGAGCGAACCACGTTATAGCAACCACAAAGTGGTTGCCCCATGTGACTATACCCTCCCTAGCAACCGGGCCAATTTGGTTGCTTAGGAGACTTGGCTGGAGTCATTTAGTACGCTCTAGATTCAAACGCGCGACTCCAGGGGTGGTGGTCCGTGTCTTTACTCGCTGAGATACCCAGGCCCCCTGGCTATTTGCATTCTTTGTGCATATTGCCACCTACTGGGCAGGGAAGAGAATTTATTGTAAAAAAGGCCTTATATATTGATCTGTTTCTCACCCACACCTATCGTATCACTTCTAAAGACAAGGATTAATCCACCGGAGTTGTGTGGATTACTTTTAAGTCACCTTTATGTGCTTTTTAGACCTTCAAAGTTCTGGCCACCATTCACTTGCATTGTATAAACCTACAGAGCTGAAATATTCTTGTAAAAATCTTTGTGTTCAACTGAAGAAAGAAAGTCATATACATCTGGGATGGCATGAGGGTGAGTAAATTATGAGATAATTTTTTATTTTTGCATGAACTATACTTAAATTGTGATGAAACTAATATGTTTTACTTCTGTGAAAATTGTGTTTAATATTTTATCCAATTTATTATGACAGGATGGCGACATGAAAATGTAGACTTCTGCATCTAGAAGAAATGTAGCCTACCTTATGACCTTTTAAGTGCAAGTAAGCCCTATATTTGCATATGTGTATAAAGTGGTACATAGGATACTAGCAGGCTCAACCCAGTCTACCCAGTGGGGTTGCAGTGTAATAACACAAACTTTGGCTCGTTTTAATATTGCAGTTGGATTAGCATTTCAATCTATACATTTTAATCCTTGCTACTTTGTAAGAGTGTACTGCTGTTTATTTACTGTAGTTATTTGGTAGTTTGAATATCTAATATGTTGTTTGATAATCAAAATGTTGAACAGAAATGTAATTATTTTTTTTAATTAAAGGCGCAGCACCAATCTGACCTAGAAACACATGTGTGCACGCGGTGTCACTGGCTGTGACCCGGATGTGCTCTGACTTCTCCCGCCCCTCCCACCTGCGCCAGTTGCTCCTCCTAACCTGAGCAGACCGTTTATTTATAAAATTAGCCGTATAAACGTTACAATTGTGATATGATTCCCATCAAAATGCTTCATGGAATCGATACGGCACCTTCCTGAGATCCGATCATGACAGAAGAATCGTTTTAAACTGCGGGAGGATCGAGGAACTGAATTTAATGTCAGATTGAGGTGAATCTTTTGAATTAATCCAATGTATCGTATTATTTTCTACATAAATCATTCAAGAAGCATATTTTTGTGTGTTATATAATACTACTGTAATATTTTAAACAATGTTAATGCAGCTGACCTGCCTCAAACATTCAGAGGTATACATATTCTTCATATATTCATTATAATTGAGCGATTGCGTAATTTATGCAGGTATTATGTTTTTGTGTCCAACACAGTTTTACTGTAAACAATGCACATGCAGCTGTACCTATGCTGTACATTATATAAACATCACGTATAGCTAAATCGGCCTGTGACTTTATGGCTTGGAATTACGGTTATTATATATAATACATTTACAGTTGAAGTTAGAAGTTTACATACACCTTAGCCAAATACATTTAAACTCAGTTTTTCACAATTTTTGACATAGGTGAGTTAGGGTCACTACTTTATATTAAGAATGTGAAATGTCAGAATAATAATAGAGATAATTATTTCAGCTTTTATTTCTTTCATGACATTCCCAGTGGGTCAGAAGTTTACATACACTTTGTTAGTATTTGGTAGCATTGCCTTTAAATTGTTTAACTTTGGTCAAATGTTTTGGGGATCCTTCCATAAGCTTCTCACAATAATTTGCTGGAATTTTGGACCATTCCTCCAGACAGAACTGGTGTAACTGAGTCAGGTTTGTAGGCCTTGCTCGCACACATTTTTTCAGTTCTGCCCCCAAATTATCTAGCGGTTCGAGGTCAGGGCTTTGTGATTTTCACTCTAATATTTGAACTTTGTTGTCCTTAAGCCATTTTGCCACAACTTTGGAGGTTTGCTTGGGGTCCTTGTCCATTTGGAAGACCCATTTCCTCATGATGCCATCTATTTTGTAAAGTGCACCAGTCCCTCCTGCAGCAAAGCACCCCCACAACATGATGCTGCCACCCCCATGCTTCACGGTCAGGATGGTGTTCTTCGACTTGCAAGCCTCACCCTTTTCCCTCCAAACATAAGGATGGTCATTATGACCAAACAGTTACATTTTTGTTTCATCAGACCAGAGGACATTTCTCCAAAAAGTACGATCTTTGTCTCTATGTGCACTTGCAAACTGTAGTCTGGCTTTTTTATGGTGGTTTTGGAGCAGTGGCTTCTTCCTTGCTGAACAGCCTTCAAGGTTATATCGAGATAGCATTCGATATAGCCATCGTTATATCGACTTGTTTTACTGTGGATATAGATACTTGTCTACCTGTGTCCTCCAGCATCTTCGCAATGTCCTTTGCTGTTGTTCTGGGATTGATTTGTACTTTTCGCACCAAACTATGTTAATTTCTAGGAGACTGAATGTGTGTCCTGCCTGAGCATTATGATGGCTGCGTTGTCCCACCATGGTGTATATACCTGTGGACTATTGTTTGTACAGATGAACGTGGTACCTTCAAGCATTTGAAAATTGCTCCCAAGTGTGAACTAGACTTTTTATTCTGAGGTCTTGACTGATTTCTTTAGATTTTTCCATGATGTCAAGCAAAGAGGCTCTGAGTTTGAAGGTAGGCCTTAAAAACATCCACAGGTACACCTCCAATTGACTCAATTAGCCTATTAGAAGCTAAATTAAGCTTGACATAATTTTCTGGATTATTTTATTTTCTGTAAACTTCTGACCCACTGGAATTGTGATAAATTATAAGTGAAACTATCTGTCTGTAAACAATTGTTGGAAAAATTACTTGTGTTGTGCACAAAGTAGATGTCCTAAATGACTTGCCAAAACTATAGTTATATATATATATATATATATATGCCAGCCCCAGTCAGCTGTGCACTTTCTACACTGTAAAAGAGACCCCACCACACACACAAATAAAAATACACGCACTTACTCAGTGTTGTCACCGCATAACAACACGTGTAAAACTCGCTTAATTTCAAGTGGCCCGTGAGCTCATTTCTGAAATGTAGGATGGCAGGGGATCGCAACATTTCACTGAACAAACAGTTAGCGCTTTCCTTGTGAATATAAATTAGCCTTCCCCTGTCATCTGTATGTTTTGGAGTGCATTTTGCTCATTTCAAAAGTAGAATGAAACCACGCTACACGGGTCAGTTATCAACACAGCTTAATCATAGCAGCACGAGGGCAGAGCAGGTGCGGTCATTCGCGGACGGGTCTGAACCTGCGCTTGTGAACCAGTGAGATGCATGGCGGGGATTGCAAAACTCGTTTGAATGTGGTACAGAATTGTCTGTTGCAAAACTCTGATGTCAAGCTGATGAAACTAGTTTAAAACAAACAGCCCCCACATTCTAAACGGAACTGACAAAGAAAACATAAATCAGAAGACTTTCTCAAATCACAACACATACAAATGCACCATGAATTTACTGTAGTAACACTAACTGTACTCTATTACCTATGGTAGTTGTGGAAGAATTAAAAAAAAATATATATTTAGACTGATCTTTTCTTTTTTCCATTACAAAAATGCCATTTTTCTTTATATAGAAACCATAGTGACCAACCATGGTAGTGAGGATCCATGCATTGATTTACATTTAGTTACCAGGAACTATTACAAATGGCATTGTTTAAACTATAGATGCTATGGAAGAACTATGGTGTATTTTCATAAATGTGGACCAAGCTATCGGTTTCCATCTGTGTAAAATCTGTACTTTTGTAATGGTCTCTGATTGTAGGAACATATAAGTTGTTTGGTTTGCCTTCAGATATGCCAAAAGATAACTTTAGTTTTATCAGTAGATGCCTGATGAAATTAATCAGTAAAGAAGACCCAATTTATTCCCACTGTCAGAATATTTCAATTTACCCGTATAAAAATGAGGTGTTCAGTTTTTCCACAGATGTTACTGTTGCTAATATTATTATTTTCATCTGCATCCCAACCTCAAAATCAATAATGTACTCTCAAATATGCATTTCAATGCACATAACATGTAATAGTATTTGCATGGGTGCTTCCAAAGCAGGTGCTGGTGCCACATTTTCAGCTGGCCCTTTGAGGGCACAAATAAACCGTGATGTGTCCCAGGCTGAAACTGAGTTTGACACCCCTGTTTTAGTCTATTGATTGACCAACACACATTAATACGGGCCCAGCATTGTGTGCTTGCGGACAGGTGCACAACAGCACCACTGCTGAAAAAAAATACTAGGGGAAACACTGATATAACGTTTCCTTGACTTTCTGATCAGACCATAATAAATACATTTGATCGTTAACTAATTGTAACTGTTAAACTGTTTTAAAGTCTCATTTTAAAACCTCTTAGTTGTCAGTAGTACTTATACATTTTCTACATTTTTATGTAAACAAGTCTTTTCCCTTTAAGAATATTTCGGTGCCAGTTTGCTTTCAATAATCTACTATAAATCAAAACAAGTTGCCTCTCTTTCAGTCCTCCAAACTGTCAAAAGCACCTGTTTTTATCACCTGTATCAAACATGTTGGTCATGGTGCTTTCTCTGCCTTTTTCAGATTAAACTTCATCTAAAATGTATTGTTTATTTGATATGTGTTTAAATCAAGACTAGATGAACCATGCCTGGGAAGTTAAAGGCGAAGATTGTCGCAGGACGGCACCTGCCCGTCATGGACCGTGCCAGCGATCTCACTGACGCCTTTGTTGAGGTCTGTTGTACTGAGTGCACATTGAACACTAGTTCATAGTACTGTTGTCCCGATACCATTTTTTTGAGAAAGTTTAAGAGTACCGATACTTTCTTTTTGGCACTGGCCGATACTGAGTTCGATACCTGTTTTTAGTTAAATTTTTTCTGAGTTTCATAGCAACGATTTATTTACATTTCATCTTGAATTGATTAGCATCTTTTATTTAAATTGTGTCTAAATAAAGTAATTCCTTAAAACTTTAATCAAATGAAAGTATAACAATATAAGTGATTTTATACAGAACCTCACAGCACAATCCAAAATACAACATTGGAGTTATTTTGTTAAATAATACGGTGCATAACAGAGCATCACAGATGCGAGATATTTCTTAAAAATAATAAAATGACTTATTATTAATAATGGTAGTATCACAGCGAATATTACAGAATTATACAGTAGTCTATGTCTATTGTACTTTTTTCCCTGAATTAAATTGAGCTTTTATTTTGGCGACGCTTTTATTTTGAAGTGTTTCTGTGTTATGACCAAGGAGATCTGACGTTATGACGGCAGCTTCCCACTGGTAAAGCTGGTCGCAACGTGACTCAAAGTGATTATTAAACTGCAAAAGGCTGCTGCTTAATGAAAGAAATATGTAGTCTGTATGTGTCTCCTATTTGTTGCTCTTTGTATTTATGTCAGCACAACACCGGCTTCACACATTCACATGGACTCACATTTAAAGTGCTGCACATGCAAACTACATATTTATCTCATTAAATCGCAGCTTTTGCTGTTAAATAATCTCACTAGGACATGACGTGTTTTTAATCTGTGTGCCGATTGTTTGCGTAATTGCATTCATACATCAGATGGTGTAGTTTTTTTGGTATCGGAGCATTTTTACAAGCACGAGTACAGGTACATGAGCGCGGTATCGGACCCGATTCCGATTCCAGTATCGGTGTCAGGACATCCCTAGTTCATAGTATTTTTAAAGGTATAGTTCACCCAAAAATTGAATTTCTTTTGAATTGAATCATTTACTCCCTCTTATATTGTTCGAAACCTGTATGACTTTATTCCAAGGAACACAAAAGGAGATGTTAGCCAGAATGTTGCCGGACTGACAGCCTCATTCACTTTCATTGCATGTTGTTTTTTTTTTTTACATACAATGAAAAGTAAAAGTTCACTGAGGCTCTCATTCTGCCTTATATCTCCTTTTGTGTTCCATGGATGAAATGGAGTCATGCAAGGTTGGAATGATATGAGGGTCAATAAATAAAGATAGAATTATCATTTTTGGGTCATTGTCATTCCCTTTAAATTAAAAGACATCTTGGCTGTGTCACAGCCTACCTAAGTGAACAGCCTACCTGTACAGCATTTTTGGGTTTTTCGAACATGCCTCTGATGCTCATAAATGCTAAGTAGGTTTTGAGACACCAGCATTGATTTTTGATAAAGCAGTGCTTATAATGTTGTGTTCCTCAGGTGAAGTTTGGAAACACAACATTTAAAACTGATGTGTACCCCAAGTCCCTGAACCCTCAGTGGAATTCCGAATGGTTCAAGTTTGAGGTAAGTTTGTCTTCCTTGTCTCCTGCTTTGCTTTGGTTTGGACTCTGTGCTGTAGTTTTTTCTCTCTGTTTATCTTTCTTTCTCTCAGGTGGATGACAAGGATTTACAAGATGAGCCATTGCAGATAACTGTTCTTGACCATGACATATACAGTGCTAATGATGCCATAGGAAAGGTGTACATTGACATAGATCCCTTACTCTGTAGTGAAGCAGCAACTGTCATCTCTGGCTGGCTCCCTATCTATGACACAATACATGGTGTGTATTTGCAAAGAAACATGTTAGAAAATCTTTAAAAAATTGCTAAATGCTAAAAAAAGTGAACCTCATGTGAAGGGTGTAAGGTAGTCTGAGATACTTTTGGCCAAAATGTAAGGCAACAGAATGCATTGTGACAAGCCTGGGTGGCTCAGTGAGTATTGATTGTGACTACCACCCCTGGAGTTGCAAGTTCGAATCCAGGGTGTCCTGAGTGACTCCAGCCAGGTCTCCTAAGCAACCAAGTTGGCCCAGTTGCTAGGTAGGGTAGAGTCACATGGGGTGACCTCCTCATGGTCATGATTAGTGGTTCTTGCTCTCAATGGGGCTCGTGGTAATTTGTGTTTGGATCGCGGAGAGTAGCGTGAGTCTCCGCGGTGTCATGCACAATGAGCCACGTGATAAGATGCGCGGATTGACGGTCTCAGAAGCGGAGGCAACTGAGACTTGTCCTCCGCCACCCGGATTGAGGTGAGTAACCACACCACCACGATGACCTACTAAGTAGTGGGAATTGGGCATTACAAATTGGGAGAAAAGGGGATAAAAAAATATCCAAAATGCCAGATAAGTTAAGAGAAATGTAGATTATAAATATATTTCATTCAAATAATAGACTAAATTTACTTCATATGCTATATAGTATATACAAAACTACCTGTATACTGCTAATTCTGAGTTTTACTGCATTGACTTTTGTTTAGGTATAAGAGGAGAAATCAATGTGCTTGTGAAGGTGGATCTCTTTAATGACCTGAACCGCTTCAGGCAGTCCTCATGTGGGGTTAAATTCTTCTGTAGTAAGTATCATGATGCTTTCTGTTTTTTCCACTCTTGTGATCTCATCTTCTTTTGCTGATGCCTTTTTGCAAAGCCTGTTCCTTTCTTCCATGTATACATTTTTTCTCTCACATTCTGGCTTTGTTTTTTCCAGCAACCTCAATTCCTCGATGTTACCGAGCCGTGATGGTTCATGGTTTTGTAGAGGAGCTTGTGGTGAATGAGGATCCAGAGTACCAGTGGATTGACCGTATCAGAACTCCTCGTGCATCCAACGAAGCCAGACAGAGACTCATCTTTCTCATGTCAGGTACTAACTCACAAAGATTGAGCAGGAGAGACAGAAAATGTATGCACAGTTGTATGTATTTAAGTACTGCATATTGGACAGCCAATATCTCTATACCTCATAGCCTTATTTTCGTTCATGTCAAAATTAAATATTGTGACTACTCTGACATGTCTATAAGTGCTTTTAAAATAAGTATCTGGTACTACTATGCCTCTGGAGATGCACGTGTTATCTGAGACACATTTTCTGGCTCCTGCGGTTTATGTGTGTGTAATTGTTTGCATTCATTGTAGGTGAATTGCAGAGGAAGATTGGTCTTAAGGTCCTGGAGATGGGAGGGAATGCAGTGGTAGGGTACCTGCAGTGTTTCGACCTGGAAGGAGAAACAGGCCTCGTGGTCCGTGCCATCGGGACAGCCTGCACACTGGAGAAAATCAGCACCCTCACTTCTGCCTCAACCACACACCCCAGCAACTCCTCTCCTTCAAAAGACATGAAAGAGTGAGTGTCTCACAAATCTGACACAGACACCCATTTAAACTGCCTCTGTGCACAGGATTAAATGTTTGTGTGAATGTGTGTGGGTGCGTGCATGAGAGGCTGTATCAGAATCAAGTCCATCATCTAGAGGTCGACCGATAGTGGGTTTTGCCGATACCGATAACTAAGGTGGGGAAAACAAGCCGATAGCAGATTAATCGGCCGATAGTTTTTACAATGTAAAATATGAATGAAAACTTTCCTCTCAATGCAAATTAAGACTGAATTTAGTATAACTTTCAATTGCCAAACCTTTTACATTTCTCCCACCCTGGTATCTTTTGTTTTTAAGCCTTTGCCATCTGCCCATCAATCCCGAAAAAAACTCAATGGAACTGTACAAATTCACAAGTTAATTTTTTTTATTCAAAACATTGTTCTAACGATTCAAACAGCTAATGTTAGCTTTAATGTTAGCATCCTTCACCAAACCAAAAATGACAAAAAAAATGCATTTATCGGCCAGAGTAATCAATAAATCTGATATATCGGTCGACCTCTACTATCATGAATATTTAAAGAGATTGAAAATGGCTGATGTTTTTCTTTTTTTACAGCTGTACCAGTTCATGATAATTAAATAGGGGTGTAAATATTTGCTCTGACAGTTGTTTGATTTGATTTCAGCTCTTTACTGAATGATGCATCATAAATCTGACATTTGGTCAAAATTCAGCTAAAAGTTTTTAAGACACAAATGCTGAAGTGACAATATATATTGTATTGAAGTATTGTCAAAAACACCACATTCTGTTTTACATTCATGTCATTGCCTGAAAGTAATTGGGCATCTGAATTTAGTGGATTTTTACTACTGCTGACAGGTCAAGAATTGTATTTATGATGCATCTGTGAATTTTTACACCCTTTTAATAAGTAAAAATAATCAAGAGGCTGTTTTGTTTTGAAATTGCACCTGATGGATCCTTTTATGTTTAACCTGTTCATTCATTTTTAAGTTAAGCTCAATCTTCAGAATGTGTGGAATAATGTTTATAACCACAAAATGTATTTCTGGTTTGTTACATTGAGGCACTTACAATGGAAGGGAATGGGGCCAATCTGTCAACGTTAAAATACTGTTTTAAAAGTATTGCCTCAAGATCTAAACAATATGCATGTAAAATCGCTTACTAACCTTATTCGTGTGAAATTATATGCAATATTACAACTTTGTTGCCATGACAGCGTAATGTAAAAATGACAAAATAAACAACTTTACAGCTCCAATAATACACATGTTTTAACAGATTAATGCATGTAAATGTTTTTATAAAATTATAAGCTTCACATTTCTGCCTTTAAACTGAAGGTAGACCGATATATCTGTTGCTTTTTGGAATTGGTTATCGGCAAAAATATGTCAATAGTTGCTGATTATTTTTTTCACCATTTCATAATAAGAGTCCCTGGTGATTTTTGGGCTTGTTTATAATTAAAAGTCCCACATAATGCACAACATTTTTCTGGGTATTATTGGGATTTTGGTTGAATGAAAAACTGCATCTGGGATTTTATTCATTTTGGACTTTTGTCTTTGCCCGCCATAGTAAAGAAAGAATAAGAACATTTGTAACATTCTATAAATTGATTTGAAAAATTATCGGCCAATTAATTGGTCATTGGCCTTTCCCACCACCTTAGTTATTGGTATCGGTCAAAATCCCAATGCAAACTCGATTTTAGCTTCTTCTTTTTTTAAAGATAAGTATGGAGAAGTTAATTATTTTTTTGCAGGGACTAAAAACAAAATGTTTTTCTTTTAGGTTCATTCTGAGCAAAAATTATATATTTTTTTGTTCCAGTTCAGAAGTTCTGCATCCTCCTTTCCAAAAGGTTACCAGTTCGACAAAATAATAGAACGATTAATACTTTCTTTTAAAAATGGCAATACTAATTGCTAAGGGGTGGGTGAAATACAAATTGCAGTGTTGGCAGATCTCGCAAGAGCAACAAACGATCTGGTTTGAAAAAACAAGCCTAAAATAAGCCACTTGCCTCACCAAAATAAGTGAAAATAAGCATTTTTTCCTGTGTGGTGGATGTCATTTGAATGTAAAAATTTTCAAACAAATACTGCACTGCTGTCATTATGCTTCAAAACAAACAGATGATATTTTATAATTAATTTCCAAATGCACTCTTTTACTGATAAACTCTATAAAAATATTTTGGTAAAAGATCCCTCAAATATCCACTGATTTGGCTTTCTCTAGGCCCCCAATGCAGTTTTATAATGACTATTTTGACTGTTTAGGATACATTTGTTCTTCTGCCAACTTGGAAATTAAAAAAAACAAACAAAAGAAAAGTGCAATGTGCCAATGTGAATGTATATCGTGATAAATGTCGAAATCGAATGATATGAAAAAGAATATTGTGAATTGTTTTTGCCCATATTGCCCAGCACTATATAAAGTCTGCATGTGCTGCGGGCTTCAAAAGCAACGTGTGAAGCCGGCCACTCATACGTTGAAAAGAGCATCACACGTCCTCTGGTTGTATGCATGTTTGTAGTAGATGACAGTGATCAGAGCTCTCTGAAGCGTGCAGCACATACAGACTATATATTTATTTTAATTCAATAATAGCTTTTTGGGGATTAATAATTACACAGGGCCATGTTGCAAACTGCTATCTGGAGGTGAGAAACTAGAGTCAAAATCACACAGAACGTCAAAATAACTCTTGTGTGTTTTTACTTAAATATAGCAACCATATGGCGCATTAAATGTCCTGGGAAATTGTGCCTTAAAAAGAGTGTGAACCCTGATTATACATGGTTGTTTAAAAGGTTTTCATTCACAGAATACATCGTTTTTGGTTTTCGTTTACATTCCTTGAACCGTTTTAAGTCCATGATTTTGTGTGGCAAATGCTGTTGATTGAGCTTAACTTTTATTGAACCTGGAACATTCCTTTTAATGTTATCAAATTATTTGATTACTGTGTATGGTAAGACAGGTGGCATTCTTTTAGGTAAACAAGGTTTAATGCTGCATGAAAGAGAAAAAAATAAATGCTGTTTTTTTGGGTCTTATTTGTTAGTGAATTTGAGGGTGTGTGTGTGTTTGTTTTATGAATTGCTGTTTTACAAGTGGTACAAAAATGCATTCTCAACGCACAAACACACCACACCTCAATCATGTTCTCCCCTGCATGTTCTCTCTTGCTCCCTCTATCTTCTTACTCTGTCTGTTCTTGAACTTTCTCCTGCATGCTGCATCTCTCCTGCACTAGCATGTTTTTGCATCAGACAGCTGTTTCTTTGCGCAATTCCAGACAAGGCGACCTGCATCTGGAGTGCTGTCTTGAGTCTGTTGTCTTTTGCATTTGTCAATGTCTCTGTTGTCTTGTCCTTTGCTCTCTTGGGAGCTTATAATGTTTGAATGGCTTTGTCTCAAAACTTAGCTAGTAGCTTAGCGATTCGATATCGATTCATATGGGTGTATTTCAGTTATAATGTCCCTTTTGCTTACATGTAAAATAAACTTTCTCCCAGCTAATGCTGTGAATTATTCTTGGGATCTTCTAACTAGATACATTACACAAATATACATTTTACTAATGATATTTGATTAGTGTTTCGCCATTTTGGTTACATAATAGCTTTTTAAAAATTAACAAATCAATGTATTTAGTCAATAAATATTATATATTGCATATATTATATTTTGTTACATGTTTATTGTTTAATTGCATAATTTGTACTATTTACAGGTATTTGCATTGATTTGTTAAACACATTCTAAAAATCGGTACTGTCTCTTTAAGGAAACCTGGCATTTCTGTAAAGTGCGTCTTTAAATGAGAGCATTAACGAAAGAGGTCTTTAATGACTTAACCTCACCTACAGTTGAAGTCAGAAGTTTACATACACGTTAGCCAAATACATTTCAGCTCAGTTTTTCACAATTCCTGACATTTATTAATAGAAAACATTCTCTGTCTTGGGTCAGTTAGGATCACTACTTTATTTTAAGAATGTGAAATGTCAGAATAATAGTAGTAGAGAATGATTTATTTCAGCTTTTATTTCTTTCATCGCATTCCAAGTGGGTCAGAAGTTTACATACACTTTGTTAGTATTTGGTAGCATTGCCTTTAAATTGTTTAACTTGGGTCAGATGTTTGGGGTTGCCGTCCACAAGCTTCTCACAATAAGTTGCTGGAATTTTGTCCCATTCCTCCAGACAGAACTGGTGTAACTGAGTCAGGTGTGAAGGCCTCCTTGCTCGCACACACTTTTTCAGTTCTGCTCACAAATTTTCAATCAAATTGAGGTCAGGGCTTTGTGATGGCCACTCCAGTACCTTGACTTTGTCGTCCTTAAGCCATTTTGCCACAACTTTGGAGGTATGCTTGGGGTCATTGTCCATTTGGAAGACCCATTTCACGACCAAGCTTTAACTTCCTGGCTGATGTCTTGAGATGTTGCTTCAATATATCCACGTCATTTTACTTCCTCATGATGCAATCTATTTTGTGAAGTGCACCAGCCCTCCTGCAGCAAAGCACCCCCACAACATGCTGCCACCCCCATGCTACATGATTAGAATGGAGTTTTTCGGCTTGAAAGCCACACCCTTTTCCCTCCAAACATAACGATGGTCATTATGACCAAACAGTAAAAACTATTTTCATCAGACCAGAGGACATTTCTCCAAAAAGTAAGATCTTTGTCCCCATGTGCACTTTCAAACTGTAGTCTGGCTTTTTTATGGTGGTTTTGGAGCAGTGGCTTCTTCTGGCTAAGCAGCCTTTCAGGTTATTTCAATATAGGACTCGTTTTACTGTGGATATAGATACTTGTCTACCTGTTTCCTCCAGCATCTTCACAAGGTCCTTTGCTGTTGTTCTGGGATTAATTTTCACTTTTTGCACCAAACTACTTTAATCTCTAGCAGGCTAAATGTGCCTCCTTCCTGAGTGGTATGATGGCTACGTGGTCCCATAATGCCTATACTTATGTACTATTGTTTGTACAGATGAACATGGAGCTTAAGGCATTTGGAAATTGCTCCCAAGGATGTACCAGATTTGTGGAGGTCCACAATTTTTTTTTTTCTGAGGTTTTGGCTGATTTCTTTTGATTTTCACATGATGTCGAGTAAAGAGACACTGAGTTTGAAAGTAGTCCTTAAAATACCTCCACAGTAACACCTCCAGTTCAGCACACATCCTATCAGAAGTTAACTGGCTAATTGTCTAAAGGCTTGACATTATTTTCTGGAATTTTCCAAGCTGCTTAAAGGCACAGCTAACTTAGTGTATGTAAACTTCTGTCCCACTGGAATTGTGATATAGTCAATTAAAAGTGAAACAATCTGTCTGTAAACAATTGTTGGAAAAATTACTCTTATGCACATAGTAGATGTCCTTAATGACATGCCAAACTATAGTTTGCTAATATTAAATCTGTGGAGTGTGAAAAAAATTAGTTTAAAGTGTATGTAAACTTCTGACTTCAACTGTATACTATTCCTGATTCAAATTAAATGTTTACTTTTTGTTGTTTTTGATAAGCAACTGACTGAAGAGAACAGAAAGAGAAATTATTCTTTAACAAATGGGTCACCTGGATCTCCTCTTTGGAGACAAACGGAACAACATTTTTTCTCAACACTAGTGTTGTCAAAAGTGTTTCTGCAGTACGAGCACGACTCTATTTTTAGTCGCATAGCGTGAAATTTGGTTGCAAATGCCAACGACTTCCTCTAGAAAAAGTCTCAGTTGCCTTCGCTGCTGAGACCGTCAATCCGCGCATCTTATCACATGACTCGTTGTGCATGACACTGCGGGGACTCCGCATGTGGAGGCTCATGCTATTCTCCGCGATCCACGCACAACTTACCACACGCCCCATTGAGAGCGAGAACCACTAATCTCAACCACGAGGAGGCTAACCCATGTGTCTCTACCCTCCCTAGCAACGTGGCCAATTTGGTTGCTTAGGATACCTGGCTGAAGTCACTGAGCACACCCTGGATTCAACACGCCACTCCAGGGGTGGTAGGCAGCATAAAGACTGGCTGGGCTACCCAGGCCCCCTCCTAGACAGCATTATTGAGCACCATAGGTGATTTTGAAAGCTTGAAATGAGCATCTGAACATGTCTATGATGCCCAAAAAGCTGTCTAGGTAGGCTTACTAAGTTATGAGACACAGACAATATGTCATGAACTTTTCCCCTGTCAGATTTCCATGCAGTCTGCCTTGGGCCTGTGTGTATGTATGTATATGTGCATGTTTGTGAATGTCAATGTTAAGTGTCTGTTTGTGTTTCTGTGAATGTACACTACACAGCAGGGTAAGAAATTAATGGGGCCTTGGGGGCATAAATGCTACTGCCACCCCCATATTCAAAATATAATTGTTGTTCTCTTTTTTTAAATTTGGATATATTTCTTAATATTTTATTGTAAGTCAAATTGATATCACAAAATATGAGTTGATTCTGATTTAAATTAATAGGTAACAGCCTTACTGAATTAATTGGGAATTTATTTTAATAAATTAATTGAATTCAAGCATTTTACTTTAAGCTGTAAGCTAAGGGTGCTTCCGTGAAGAGGTCAGAGCTGTTCATTATCATGAATAAAGCATGGCTGCTGACCAATCAGTATTGAGAACCAGAACTATCTGTTTTATAAATAAAAAGAGGACTTCTCAATAGCCCATTAAGGGGGAAAATGCCCCTGAAAATCAGTTCCTGGGGGAAAATATTGCTCCATAATTAAGAAAAAGTTGATTTCTGACCCTGGCACACTGTGGGTGTGTGTGTGGATGAGATGTTTAAAATATGCGTGAAACGCGTGTGTGTGTGTGTTTGTATGTAGCTCTCCACAGGCTGCACCTTCCACTCTCGGATGTCGTTCCACACACAGCAGTCCAGTTCACAGCGCAAGCAGTCGTCTTTCTCAGGGCTTCTCTGTTTCTGTGCCAACACTGCTGTTCGCCGGTATGAAACCCAGACACAAGAGCTCAAAAGCCCCCAGAGCCAGGCAGTGTAGGCAGGTACCCCATGACCCTGTCACCACTTTGCCAAGACCTCTCACCACCCCCCTGTTCTTCATTGGCAGACAGCTGTGACATCACCAGTCCCCTCCCTTCAGCTGCCAAAGCAACCTTGTTTATAGCTAAGGCCTGTCACTAGAACTGCCTCTGACAAGTCAGTAAGCTGCATTCAGCTGACACTCACGTTTGGCCTCTGTTTTTAAGTTTTTGTGTGCAGGTTTTTTATTTGTTTTTAGATTTTTTTCCTCGTTTAAACGATTACATTTTTTGTTGACACTCGTTATGAAAGCGCTGTGCTTTGGTTGGCTGAAACGTGCTTATTCCATCTCCTTTGCGCTTCATTTTTTTTTGCCTTTTTTGGGTGTTGGAGTGTTCCAATCTTTTCATTCTTTTATCCCCGCTCGGCTACCATCTCAAGCTTTTCCGTCTCTTTTCATCTTCCTCTGGCACTCTTCCCTTTCAGCAGCAAGCAGTCAACACACTCTGCTCACTTTCTCTCAATCTCTCCCTCCTCCTCTCACACGTTCATATGCTCAAACACAGGCACACGGGCACAGTCGTAATGTATGAACCTGTGAGTCTGTGTGTGTTGATGGGAGTGTGTTTGCTCTGACAGGCCAATTTTTGGGGAGGAGGCCCCAGGCAACCCGTTATTCTCTGGACCCCCAACCCCTCTGAGAGTACAAACCTTCTCTTCCTTTTCCCCCTCCAAGTCCTACAGTCGCCAGTCCTCCTCTTCAGACACCGAGCTCAGCCTCACCCCCAAAACTGGTAAGATACCCGACCCCATCCTGACCTCTGGCACTCTACCAGACGCCCTCTCTTCATGGGCCTGCATGACACCAATTTTAATCATTGGCACACCGACCATGGTGTCGAGGTCTAGAGGCAGAGGGTGTAGGGCACAGTGTCGCCATTTATCCATTTATTTTTTTGTCCGTTTATTTTGTTCATTTCAATAAAATGTTGTTTTAAGTTTTGTTATTGTGTTGTCCCACCATAGTTTATATTAATTTATCTGTGTGAATGTGAAATGCCATCAAGTTTTATTTGATTCAAGGCTGTGATTTGTGATTATTTACATAACCTGCAGAAAATTATGAAGGTTATCAAATTATGATGCTCGGCTGAGTCTACCTTATGTAGATAAGCCACTTTAAAGGGGTCATATCTTGAGAAATTTTCCTCAATCCTTGATATAAAACAGTTTCATGTACTATGAAAACATACCCAGTGTCCGAATATGCATACTTTAATACTACAGTGGCGAGAAAAGGTATGTGAATCCTTTAGAATTACATTACATTTACATTTATGCATTTGGCAGACGCTTTTATCCAAAGAGACTTACAGTGCAATTATTACAGGGACAATCCCCCCGGAACAACCTGGAGTTAAGTGCCTTAATCAAGGACACAATGGTGGTGGCTGTGGGGTTAGAACCTGTGACCTTCTGATTAACAGCCCTGTGCTTTAGCCACTACGCCACCACCACTGGTTTATGTTTAAATTGGTCTTAAAATATGGTTTAATCTTCATCTAAGTTACGAAAATGAACAAATACAATCTGTTTTAACTAATAACGCACAAATTATTGTTCTTGTAAATATTGAACACAGAATTTAAACATTCACAGTGTAGGTTGGATAACGTATGTGAACCCCTAGTCTAATGATGTCAGCAAAAGTTATTTACAGTCAGGAGTTGGCAAACCTGGCATCCAATTAATGAAAATAGATTGGAGGTGTGGGTTAGAGCTACTTTGACTTTTAAAAAGCACAAAAACATTTTGAGTTTGCTATTCACAAGAAGCATCTGCTGACGTGGACCATGCCTCACAAAAAAGAGATTTCAGAAGACCTATGATCAAGAATTGTTGCTTTGCATGAAGTTGGAAAGGGTTACAAAGTAATCTTGACAAACTTAGATATTCATCTGTCCACAGTTAGACAAATGTCTGTAAATGGAGATGATTTAGTACTGTAGGTACTCTCCCTAGAAGTGGCTGTCTTTGTCTGGAAATGAAAAATGAATTCCCAAGTTTATCAAGAGATCCTACAGGATAATGTCAGGGTGGCTGTGTGCCAGCTGAAGCTCAGTTGAAGTTGGGTGATGCAGCTGGACAATGACCCTAAACATTGAAGTAAACCCACCACAGAATGGCATAAAAAAAGAAAATCCACCTTTTGGAGTCCAGACCTTAGACCCAACCCAATAGAGATGCTGTGGAATAACCTCAATAGAGCCATTAACACTAGACATCCTAAGAATATGGCTGAGCTGAAGCAGATCTGTAAGGAAGAATGGTCCAAAATTCCTTCTGAATGTCATTCAGGTCTAATATATTATCCGCAGCTACCGGAAATGCTTGGTAGAGGTTATTGATGCCAAGGGAGAATCATCCAGTTATTAAATACAAGGGTTCACTTACTTTTTCCACAACACTTTGAATGTCTAACAGGGTGTGTTCAATAAAGACAGGAATGATTATAATTGTTTGTGTTGTTAGCTTATGCACATTGTGTTTGTCTGTACTTATGACTTTGATGAAAGTGAGATCACATTTTATGAATAATTAATGCAGAAAACCAGCTAATTCCAAAAGGTTCACATACTTATTCTTGCCACTGTATATAGTATGCCAGAAGCATTTATTAGGGATGCACTGATATGGAATTTCTGGGCCGATATGATAATTCACAGCTCATTGTGGCCAATACCGATATATATATATATATATAAAAAAGCATTTTTAATCCTTTAACCTGGAACTGCTAGCTAAATCATTAAAAGCGTTTCATTTGAAAAGTATGTGTCATTTAAAAGCTTGAAATTTGGACTTGCTGCAATTTAAGGTTTGTCAGATGTAACATGAACCAGGAATGCGCCTATATTACAGATGAATGTTGATTTTAATGAGAAAAAATTGAAAATACACTTGCATAAATTGTATGGTGCCAGTTTATATGAGTGTTTACTGTAATCCTCATGACTCGCTCACAGAGAGAGAATAATGAACTTCTAACAGCAGTGATAATGCATTAAAAAAATGAGGTGATAAACAGCATGTAATGAAAATTAAACAACAAAACACCCAATACAAACCCTAATCTCTGTATACATGCTGTAATATTTATGATAGCAGCAAGAAGCGAGTGCAGCGTGGTTTGTGTGATTGTGTGTTTGTTTGCACAGTCCCTTTTTACAGCGCTCATCTGTGACAGTTCCACTGTATAACTTATGAAATGTGAACACAACAATCATAATGGGAATAGGTAACATCATACAGATGTTATAAGACATGAGTCATAATGTAAAAAAAAGACTCAAATTTAAAATGCAACAAGCCCCTTACAAACTAATGTTTTTAGCCATCTTGAGTCACGCTATAACTTTTTCTATGAACCATGTTAGGTTGTTTTCGGGCTTGTTTGAATTGCAATGCTGTGCTGCAGGTAACGATGTGTATTTTCTCACATTCTGTTTATGCTTCATGAAGTAATAAGCAAAACATTTTGCCCCCCAGTTCCATGTTTTTGTGTCGTAATTTATTGCCTCATGAATCATAAATGGAATATGGGAAATTACATGTTGTTACTTAAAGCAGATGATCCCAAATTAAAACCAGACCCAAAACAACGTATCCTGGTGCAGAGATGTTGAAATAATCCTCAGAGCAACATGAGCTTGGCTTTCATTCACACAGACAGACTGTCGCTTGAGCAGGGGCGGATTTAGGCATGGGCGACATGGGCAGTCGTCCAGGGTGGCATCTTGCAGTGGTTGGCACGTGGCGGCTCTAAATCGGGATGGGCATTTGGTCTGCACGAGTACTCTGACTAATTACTGAGAGGCAATGGCATGTACTTAACTGTATATATATTAACATGTCCATTCAACTCTGAGAGTTGGAATTTCCTCCTTCCAACTGGGGAAAGTGCAACAGAATGACACTTTATGTCAGACTTCTAACTTGGAAACTCATGCAGAAATCTTCAAGTCCCATCTCATCAAGATGCAGGTGTGTGTTACGGCTCACAAACATGTGGGCACCCAGGGCAGGGAGGTTTACAGTCAGTGATAAACATTCAATTTTATTGAATAATATCCATTAACAAGTTAAAGTTCTTACATTAAATGATAAGAAAACGTGTTTAGCAAACGTTTTGCTGAGACAGGTGTTGAAAACACTGTTTATTACACACTCTTTAGATTATCGTAACGATAGCATTGCAGTGTCGTTTATCAGTTTGGTTGCTATGAGACGTCTCTGACAATCACAACATAATACACCTCAAAATTAAAAATAAGCTCCCTCTTTGACACGTTTGTGTTTAGTTGTCAGGTAATTGTCACTGAATTTTGAATTAAGTGAAAAGTCATATCATGGTTGATCACCATCAATCATCGTTTTAATGATCGATCATCGCTACCACATCCGAGTACCTGAGTACTCGTGCCCATCCCTAATTCTAAATTGCACATCAACCTGACACTTTTGTATCCCATAATCCCACAAGAGCGGAGACGACGTCTTATTCAAAACATAACATAATAAACTAAAATAAAAAACAGTGGAGAACCGTGAGTAGGGCGGCTCTTTTTTTACTCTACATGCTACATATACCAAGAAAGTTGTTCCTTGAAGTTACATTTTTTTTTCTTCACTTTTCTCCCCAATTTGGCATGCCCAATTCCCAATGCGCTTGAAGTCCTCGTGGTGGCGTAGTGACTCGCCTCAGTCTGGGTGGCGGAGGATGAATCTCAGTTGCATCCGCATCTGAGACCGTCAACACGTGCATCTTATCACGTGGCTTGTTGAGCGCGTTACCGTGGAGACCTAGCGCTTGTGGAGGCTTTACGCTATTCTCCGTGGCATCCACGCACAACTCACCACATGCTGCTCCGAGAGCGAACCACAGTATAGTGACCACAAGCAGGTTTCCCCATGTGACTCTACCCTCCCTAGCAACCGGGCCAATTTGGTTGCTTAGGAAACCTGATTGGAGTCACTTAGCACACCCTGGATTTGAACTCACTACTCAAGTGTTGGTAGTCAGTGCCTTTACTGGCTGAGATACTCAGGCCCCTCAAATTGGGATCCGTTTAACAAAACCAGATAAATTATTTTCGCAGTTTTTGTTACTACATCATATATTCTGGAATGTATTCATTCTACTCACCTGCATACCTAAAGAATGAACTTTTTTCCCCCTCAAAACATATGTTCTTCATCAAATTTAAGTTAAGGCGGCTTTGGCTCAGTTGGTAGAGCGGGTCGGCCACTAATCGCAGGATATGTGGTTCGAATCCCGGCCCACACGAATGGGTGAATGTGTCACAGTGTAAAGCGCTTTGAATACCGTTAAGGTTAAAAAGGTGCTGTATAAGTGCAGACCATTTACCATTTTTTAATCATAAATTAAAGTATATTGTACCCGACAGCAAACCCACAACCTGTAAGTCTGCAATGTTTCTCATTTCACAATAAGAAAAAAAAGGGAGCTTACATAGAAGTCTTTAAGACACCACAGTTAAAGCACAGGTCAGAGAAAGAATGGAGAATGTTAACCCAAAAATAACTCGACTAACATTGTAAGTTGACCTCAGCGATAAATAATTAAATTTTTTTTTAATATTTTCATTTAATTTAAAGAAATAATTTATTATTTTCATTTGATGCCTCTCTGGTCATCTCATTTCCACATCTGTTTCTCTCTCAGTTCCTCTTTCTGTTGTACAGTTCAGCACCCCCCTCATTTTTGTCTCTCATGATGTCTCCATACCTCTCCAACCTCCACCCTCTCCTTCTGTCTCATTCCTTCTCTGTCAGCGAGGATATATCTGTCTCCCAGTTCTCCTGCTCTTGAGTCTGAATCATCTCCTCTCCCCTCTGCCTATCTGCCCCGCCACTTATGGCCAGGGATGGCCTCCAGGTGTACAACTCCTCCCCCACTCCATGTCAGCCAATCAGACACAGCCATACTGAGAAAGAGCGTATCTTTCAGTGAGGAACTGCTGTTGGCGGCCTCTGGTAGGACACATTCACTGCTGTCACATAACCCTTGACCTTTGACCCTTGGCTGCAGTGACTGCATCCAGTGTGACTACACCAACCTGTACTGCCCGAGGCAGAATGCTACACCCCGTCTCTGCATACATAATATACTAACCAATGATTTTCCCGTTGTATGCCCAGACACATTTTTTGGCTCTTGGAGTCCTTATTATGATAGTATGATGTGGTTGCATGTCCCTGATTGCAAAAGCAATTCTTTGATTTAACAAAACCTACTTGTGTGTGCAGCTGTAGAGGTCCCCCCATCCTGAATGCAGAATAGATCTGTCTGCCAATGGAAGAGCAGGCCAGAAAACAAACAAAGCTCCTCTCTTATTGGCTGGTTTCATAAATATCATGTATTTGTAGTGCCTGGGCTCTGAGCTTGTGTGTCTATAACTGTTTGTCATCTTTTGACCTGTTAAATTGTGGTAAGTGGTGGTTGCCTAGCTTGTGAATGAGTTGAGCTGAATCCAGCCATTCACTCAAAATAATAACATTCATCACTTGCACTAAAAGACAACCCATGTGTAATTCTTTTAGTGCTACTGTTGAATGCTGTTTCTTGTGTCTTTGAAAGTTTTCTGCTCTGCGAATAACTGTATTTATCCAACTTATCTCATTATTACATTAGGTCATATTGTCTGATCAGGGATTTGTACATATCGTGTATGAGCTGAGATGTACAGTACAAGATAAATGTTTGGACACACTCTTCTTAAAGACCTTTTAATCTAAATATGATATCTGCCATATGATATATATGATGAGATATATGAAGTATATTAACGTTTGTCTGCTGCGGGCCTGCCGCAAGAGATGCTGTACAATGTGAGCTGTACGGTGGCCCAGGGGTGCAAAATTAGCAAAGTGAAAACAACGAAATTAAGACACTACACTTCAAATTAAGCAGTAAAATAACAAAATTATTGGAAAAGAAAAAGCTTAATTTTGTTGTGTTGGTGCTTATTTTCCTTGTGTTTTGGTTTAATTTCATTGTGCTGTAGCTTTTCTTTCATCTTGTAGCTTATATTTGTTGTGTTGTGGCTTAGTTTCATTGTGCTGTGTAGGCATGTGGCGGTATTCACGGTAATTAACATGCACGATATTTTTATCGTGGGCACCTCAAAATATCGTAAATAATTATTGATAACCTTTTAGCCAAATTGTTTATCCTAGATTTTTCTGAACGCACTGTAGTTTTCCATTAACGAATCAAGATTCACAACACTGCGCCTGCGTACATGTGACATAAATGACACATGCGCACTCTGATGTAAACAAAACCAACGTGGACTAAGCATGGCTGAAGGAGGAACACAGCCAACACTTTATCCGCTATCTAAAATGAGCTATCTAAAAGGATTAAGTCGGAAGTGTGGGAGTATTTTTGGTCTCTAAAAGTGCAGAGGGATTGTTGGTTAAAGATGTTTGCCCTTTTGCAAAACATGTGACAGAAATGCGGCAGCGAAACATGGGGACAATCCTGTGCAATTCAATGAGATAAAGGTAAGTGTTTACAGTTCTGCTCGTTTTTTCCACATACTGTGGAAAACTAAGAGAGACTTGCTTGCTAAGTGATAACTAAGATGACAGTGAAATTGAACCGTATTTGCAGATATTGTAGCTTCGCTAAATAGTTAACTAAAACTCCACTAGCTACACAGTTATGTTTGAGTCTCATCGTAACAAACAAAATACAGTTGCAATCAGCTAATGCTTAGTCATGTAATGAATTATGGCAATGTTGCAAAAAATATTTTTATAAGTTTAAGTTGGAACGCAACGCAATCGTATGTTGCCATTCAGTGAGTGAACTTGCTGTTTTTAAATTTGTAGAACCTAGCTATATTAGCAACTGGCTTACTTTCCAGAAAAAACATGTATTCGTTTTTTAATTGTTCAAAAAGTAATTAAACTCGTTATTAAGAGAATTACAAAAGTTTTTTTTTTTTTTTTAATCTTTCAACCTGTTTTATTAGTGTAATACAGTGTTAATACAGTGTACAGTGATAAAAGCTTCAACTGTTATCGTGATGTGAAAATTTGATACCGTCACTTGTCTAATGCTGTGGTTTATTTCCATTGTGTTTTAGCTTTTATGTGCATTGCTAATTTTGTTGTGCTAGGCACCCTTGGGCCAATGTAGAGCTGCTCTCTCAAGGCTCTTTGGATACAAGCAGATAAATAAATCATACCAGAATAATTGAGACCGGGAGCACGCAAAGACATAAATTATACAATCAATAGTCATCCATAGTGCTTTATTTCTGTGATGATTGCTCTAATATCATCAGTGAACTGTACTGGTGTTCACATGAACCTTTCCCCAGACCACCTTTTCAAGAAGATACAGGTGGACACCCAAGTTTGGAAAGCACCATCCAAACTAAACTAACTTTGAAGTCTAACGAAACAGCACCAAAATTGCTAGTGGAGTGGTGGTGGTGTAGTGGTCTAAACCACAGTACTGGTAAACTGGTAATCAGAAGGTTGTTGATTCGATCCCCATAGTCACCACCATTGTGTCCTTGAGCAAGGCACTTAACTCCAGGTTGCTCCGGGGGGATTGTCCCTGTAAGAAGGGCTCTGTAATTTGCTTTGGATAAAAGCGTCTGCCAAATGCATAAATGTAAATGTAAATGCTAGTATTAAAGCACTCTAAACTATGAGCTTTCTTTAAATTTTTGTGGGTACTGCATAATTCCCATACTTCTGCCATGTCATCATTTTGATGCATTTGCCAAATAATGATAGTAGGCGTGTACAAACCTTTGACTGGTACTGTATGTCAAGATGACATTAATCTGTTTTTACATTAGGTTGCTGCTCTACAGTGTAAAATGGATGTTAAATCAAGCTATGTGCACCAAATTAATTATATTGACAATCAGAAGGGGCGAATGAATGTGAGTGATGTGCCATTGTCGCATTGTGCACTTGTCTTTTAGAAGTGCATGTGTCTTTCTCATTTTCCCTTGGTTTTTCGTCTCTGACATAAACAGGAATGGGCAGTGGCGGCAGTGCAGGGAAGGACGCAGGGCCTCTGAAAGCTCTTATGAGGCAACAGACCCAATCCGCTTTGGAGCAGAGAGTAAGAGATCACACAACCGGACACACACTCATGATATTCATAAACATAAAAGTGAGACTGTGATAATGAGAATTAAATTGCGTTTTTCCACTCTGTCACCCTCTCATTGGATTTCAGGGGGTTTCATCATCTACTGAGGCATTTGTTAGGACGGGGGTATGTCTGCTGAGGGCATGCCACATTTTATAAATGTAGAATATTTTATCCTTTTCCTCATCTTTTCTACCGTCACAAAGGGCTCACTCTTTATCAAACCAATACCATATCAGAATGGTAAACTTTGGTTTGGGCATGACGCGGTTATGCACACATGTTCTCTGTCACTTGACTTCCTGGGTATTTACATGGAGATTGCGCTTGAACATTTGACAGGTGCTAGGAACCTCTCATGTGTATCTATACATCACAGTCTTGCCTATGGTTGTGCCCAGTCTTTCTAAAGGGTCTGTTTTAGATTAAATGCCTTGTTAAGCTTATGAAATGTTGATACATTTGAATGAAGAGCCGGTGTTCTTGAAGACTTCTGTGACTTTCCACTCATATGGATGAGAAAGATACAGATACTAGCAACAACTTTGTTTATGCCACGAATCAGGACTTGTGAATCCTGTATGTCCATGTGAATGGTAATTCTCTTGAAGTAAAAGTGAGACATGTTATCAAGTTCTGTGCCTTTATTTATGCTCTGCTTGTGAGGATCTGCACAGATATATGAAACCTTTGTCCTTCATTTGTTGTCCCCTTATTGTCAGAAGATCCTGATTTATTGCACTCCAGTGTTAACCAGTAAAAAAAGCCTGTTTGCTAGAATCTCTAGTTTGTCTGCATGCATCTTGTGTTGTGATCGCAAAATATTCACAGTGTAATAGCATGACCAACAGGTTTCAATTTCTGTTCTATACAATCTTCAGCTTTCCTATTTAGATTTTAGTACAGAAATTACATCTCCATTTTGAACACACAGGTGAACATGTTTTCCATTGGTTAACATGTGCCCTTTCTTTATGACCCCTCCATCATCTTTCTGTGTGTTGCAGGAATACCCTTTCTTTACGTTGACCTCCTTCCCTCCTGGATTTCTCCTTCATGTAGGGGGTGTGGTCAATGCCCGGTCTGTGAAGCTCCTCGATCGAATCCACAACCCAGGTAAGGCAGCTTGTATCACATAAGCTCAAAATATACATTCTCACTACAGATATACAAAACACAACTGAAATGTTTAGCATGCAAAATCTGTTAACTTTGTTTAGCTTAAATATTTAAAAGCTACAGACAAACACTTATATACACGATGAGCCAAAACATTATTACCACCTGCCTAATATGCTGTTGGTTGACCCGCCGTGGCATGGACTCTGAAAGACCCCTGAAGGTGTCCTGTGGTATCTGGCACAAAGACATTTACAGTCATGTAAGTTACAAGGTAGAACCACCATGGGTCGGACTTGTTGGTCCAGCATGTCCCACAGATGCTCAATCGGATTGAGATCAGGGGAATTTGGAGACCAGGGCAACACCTTGAACTCTTTATCATGTTCCTCAAACTGTTCCTGAACAATGTGTGCAGTGTGGCAGGGTGCATTATCCTGCTGAAAGAGGCCACTGCCATCAGGGAATACCATTGCTGTGAAGGGGTGTACCTGGTCTGCAATGATGTTTAGGTAGGTGGAACGTGTCAAATTGACGTCCACATGAATGGCCGGACACAGGGTTTCCCAGCAGAATACTGCCCATAGCATCATACTCCCTCCACCGGCTTGTCATCTTCCCACAGTGCATCCTGGTCCCTTCACTTCCCCAGGTAAATGCTGCACACGTACTGGCCGTTCACGTGATGTAATAGAAAGCGAGACTCATCGGACCAGGCGACCTTTTTCCACTGCTCCAAGGTCCAGTTCAGATGCTTGCGTGCCCTTTGTAGGCACTTTTGACGGTGGAGAGGGGTCATCATGGGCACTCTGACTGGTCTGCGGCTAGGCAGCCCCATACGCAGCAGGGTGCGATTCACTGTGTTGACACATTCCTCCCATAACCATCAATAAAATGTTCTGTGACTTGTGCCACAGTAGACCTTCTGTCGGTTCGGACCAGATAGGATAGCCTCTGTTGCCCGCGCATCAATGAGACTTGGACGCCCTTCACCCTCTCGCCAGTTTGTAGTTTGTCCCTCCTCTGACCACTGTAGGTAGGTACTCCCCACAAGCCTTGCCATTTCAGACCATGCTCTTGACCCAGTCATCTGGCCATAACAATTTGGCTCTTGTCAAATGGTCTGCATTTATATAGCGCCTTTTTTAACCTTAGCGGTTATCAAAGTGCTTTACACTGTGTCCCATTCACCCAATCACACACACACTCACATTCACACACCAATGACCGCAGAGCTGCCATGCAAGGTGCTAGCCTGCCATTGGGAGCAACTTGGGTTTCT
The DNA here is from genome assembly GCF_025860055.1 of Xyrauchen texanus. Taxonomy (NCBI): domain Eukaryota; kingdom Metazoa; phylum Chordata; class Actinopteri; order Cypriniformes; family Catostomidae; genus Xyrauchen; species Xyrauchen texanus. The sequence goes on along the minus strand of NC_068296.1, from coordinate 4,294,068 downwards.
TGCCTGAGGACACTTCGGCATGTGGAGTCGTGTGGGCCGGGAATCGAACTGCCAACCCTGTGATTAGAGGCTGCCCCGCTCTACCACCTGAGCCACAGCCTAACTGATTCTACCCCGATCTTGACACGTGGCCTTGTTGTGAGATGATCAACGTTATTCGCTTCACTTGTGAGTGGGCATAATATTTTGACTCATCGGTGCACATTAATTGAACATTTACGTGATTGATCGCAAACAGTCTGACCATGCAACATAATCAGTGTCAACATAATCATTCTTAGTAATAACACAATACAACAGTTGTCTCCTAACATGGTGACTACAGTGGTTGTTCATGATCTCATGATGCAGAGATCAGCACTTCTGTGTATGGACACTTTTCACACTTGTGGGTTTGGGAACGCAGAAGTAAACAATTGCAGAGTAAACATCGATTGCAGTGAATGGGAGACCATGCCAAATATAATTTTTGCTTACTCATTTGCTTCAACATCAAAAGAAAAATGGCACTTAAGTTTCCACAACATTCCAAATAAATAAATAATTAGAGAATGATGTATTACGACTTTCGGAAGAGAGAAGGTCTTATGGTCACTCTCTCAGCAGTTGTATTAGAAACCTCATTGCATCTGTTGTAACTTCCAGGGTAATATAATACTGTTATAATGTTACTAATTTACACAAACTAATAAAAAAATTGAAAATATAGAACATTTGCTAGATTTACGCTGCTAAATGATGCAGAAATGCGTCATCACAGTCTGAAAAGGGTCCATTATTCTCTTTTGTTGCATTTGCAGTTCTTTACGTATGTTCTGCATCTTTGCATCACGTTGCACCATTGCATGGCCTTGAAGGAATACTCTGGGTTATTCACAGCTTAATGTCTATGGACAGCATTTGTGGCCTGCTAACGATTACCACAGGTATAACACTGTTTTGGAAGAATAACCTTAATATGTTCTGCTTCTGTAAACTGAAGGACTTGCAATTACATTAGTTGTGAAAACCCAGAATATTGATATAACAGATTGTTCTCTCCAGCATATGATGTTATTCTGATACCCCTTTTATTACCTTCTTTAGGATGTTATATAAATCCATCTCATCCTAACTTTTTCCCTTTCCTTTTGCATTACTCTCCTTTTAGCACTGGCACAAATCATGTACAAAACATCAACATTGCCCTTTGAAGAAACTGCATACAGTATGCCTTTTTTAACCTATGCTAACATGGCATGAATCTTTCATAACCTTTTAATTATTTGTCTTCTCATTAATCTTATTTGCTTCTTAAAGACCCCATGAAATAAAAGATGGGAGTTTTGTGGCTTGTTATCCATGTGTTTATCCATGTCAATAGAGCTGTTCAGCCATGACGTCAATTTGTAGGCGAACCCGGAAGGCTAATTCGCCATGGATTCCTTCTGAATTTTCCTTTGGGTTTTTATAATGGGGTTTTTCAGTCTATAAGTAAAATAAGGTATGTAGTAAAAATGTTGTACAATGCATATTACACTTTTTTTTTTTTTTTTTTTTCCTTGATCCCCTTTTCTCCCCAATTTGGAATGTCTAATTCCCAATGCGCTATAAGTCCTCGTGGTGGCGTAGTGACTCACATCAATCCGGGTGGCGGAGGACGAATCTTAGTTGCCTCCGAGTTGGAGGCCGTCAATCCGTGCATCTTATCACATGGCTTGTTGAGCGTGTTACCACGGAGACCTAGTGCGTGTGGCGACTTCACGCTATTCTCCGCGGCATCCACGCACAACTCACCATGCGTCCCACCTAGAGCAAGAACCAGATTATAGTGACCACAAGGAGGTTACCCCACGTGACTCTACCCTCCCTAGCAACCGGGCCAATTCGGTTGCTTAAGAGTCCTAGCTGGAGTCACTCAGCATGTCGTGGATTCGAACTCGTGACTCCAGGGGTGGTAGTCAGTGTCTTTACTCACTGAGCTACCCAGGCCCCGCCATATTAAATGCCACTGTATGCAATTCAGTTTGTGTGTGTAATTTTTGTTGTTGAACAAAACATTCAAGTATTGTCAAGACATGATTACACATAAAATCCATTACACATCAGAAAATCCAGAGTAAACCCATGGCGAATTCTCTTCCAGGTTTTGGACTATAACCTGAACAGCTCTATGTGCTTGTGTATATCTAGAAGTTGGGGGAAAAAATACTTTTAGTAGATATACTAATTTAAAATTATAAATCAAATTTTGATGTGAAAATACTTACTCTAATCCCATCTTAATATGCAGAGATAACAAAGAGTAAACTATTTTTGGGTAGATTTCCTTTAAAAATGTAAACATTGTGCCTCTGCCCTTAAGCACTTCATAATTAATGTAAATTTAATGTAATTTTACATTATGAGGCATAAACATAACTGCAGCATACACCAATTTGTCACAACATTAAAACCACCTGCCTAATATTGTGTAAGTCCCCCTCGTGCCGCCAAAAAAGCATTCGAAGATTCTATTCTTCTCACCTAAATTAAACAGAGTGGTTATCCGAGTTACTGTAGACTTTGTCAGTTCAACCAGTCTGGCCATTCTCTGTTGACCTCTCTCATCAATAAGGCGTTTCCGTCCACAGAACTGCCACTAACTGGATGTTTTTGTTTCAGGCACCATTCAGAGTAAATTCAAGAGACTGTTGTGTGTGAAATTCCCAGAAATACTCAAACCAGCCCATCTGGAACCAACAATCATGCCAATGTCGAAATCACTGAGATCCAATATTTTTCCCTATTCTGATGGTTGATGTGAACATTAACTGAGGCTCCTGACCCGTATCTGGATGATTTTATGCACTGCACTTCTGCCACACGATTGGCTGATTATATAACTGCTCTGTACAATTGTGGTGAGAAGAACATAATCTTAATGCTATTCTGAGATGTGGATTGGCGCTGTTTTGGTGGCACAAGGGGGACCTACACAATATTAGGCAGGTGGTTTTAATGTTGTGGCTGATTGGTGTATAACTTATAAAAGTGTGGTAAGGGGCACTTAAATGCCAGGAAATTTATCGCATCGGCCGATTACAGCGTTACAATATCAGTGTTCATTATCGGCCTTACATTTTCTGATCAGTGCACCACTATTTAAAAGCTACATGTGATCTTTAAGGTGGTGAATAACCAGCTATCCAAGCTGAGCCAGTATCTACTAATCTGCACTTTACCTGCTAACATGCTATAAATTAGGTATCCTATAGAGAAGCTGATGTTTGGTCTAGTGGTTTTTAATCAAAGTGTAAACTTGAATTTTTTATTAAGCTCTGAACTAGAGCTCAGAAAGTGTCGAATTGTAGCTCATAAATGACTGCAAACATGTCCACATAGACAGCATATAGTCAAATAATACATAAACCCAACCGTGAGGGGCCATTCATACCAAACTCGTTTGTGTCCATTTGTGCTGTGCGCATTTTCTACGAAGGTACATGCACCGTTGCTGCTCAGCATCAACATTTTGCAGTGCTACGGAGTGCAACTCGCTTAGTTTTCTTTTAAATTCAACCCAAATCATTATCAAAGGACAAAGATTATTTACTCTTGCCATGACTGGATGATATATTGTGCGTATGTATCTTTCTTAGGGCCTACACAATGTATTTTCAGTTACAAGTATGTCGTTTTGTGGTTTGACAGCTTGAATCAATAAAAGAAATATTCAAGGCTACATACAGAGGAATTGCATAATACATTTTGCCATTTCTAATCATTCAGTTTGCGCAGTTACACCAGTTTCATACACTAACCTGCAAACTCATCAAAGTCACTTTTGTTAAGTCTTGAATATGTACAAAAAACTTCATACCTTTGGACTGTCATCTGCTGCACTGCATCAGCTCCTTCTGTGTGTTTGTGTGAAACCCGTCTTTCCTGACCGCGACCTGCTTCAGTAAATGTTATATCACCCTCTTGTGGTCCCCCAACACTATTACGCCAGACTGTTTAACAAAAGCCCAACTGAGTGATTTGGAAAGTATGCAAATTAGGCTTCTATTTAAATGTCACCTAATTTTAATATATTGATGCCTCAAAAATCAGTAATCGATTATATAGATTTTTTATGACATGCCTAGTTCTTATTTATGATATATGTAACAGGGTTGTGAGGGTTACTTTTGAAATGTATTCCAATACAGATTACAGATTACATGCTGTAAAATGTAATTTGTAACATATTCCATTAGATTACTCGAGGTCATTAACATATTCTAAATACTTTGGATTACTACTTCTTTTTTTCACTTGTTTTGACTATAAAAAATACAAAATACACATGTTAAAAATACATTCTCTGAAAACCTTTTTAGATATTTTTACAGGAAAACAATACAAAAATTATCATCAAAAATATGATTTTTGCCCTAATATCAAAGATCTTACTAGAAAAACAGGAATTATGATCTAACGTGAATTTTTCTTGAATTTCGTGTCTGGTAAACACGTGCATGTAAAATGGCTAGAAATAGCATTTTAGCTTGGCACAAAACTGACAATTTACACAAGGTTTATTGCTATTTCTTGTGCTCTAAACTTCAAACGTACTTCTCTGTCTGCTCGTATGAATGTAACACATCATTAGAAAATGTTTCACCGCTGTTCAAATGCACTTTGGATCACATCATTTATATGGATAAATGTTTTCCATCTCAATTAAACAAATGACAATAAAATGCAAAGTAATCTCTTCAGTAATGAAAATACTTTTTGAATGTAACGTTATTCTAAATACCAATGATTTAAATTGTAACTGTAGAGGAATACAGTTACCGTACTCATATTTAGTATTTTAAGTACGTAATCCCGTTACATGGATTTCGTTACTCCCCAACCCTGTATATACATATATAAATATATTAGTAAAATTCAGCATTTTTACAGTAAACATTTTTATTGTAAGAATTTAGAGTAGGATTCAACATAATTATAGTACTATTTGTTTTATCAAATTAAGTGCTTTAATACAGAACCTCACCTCACAGCACATCTAAAATACAACATTGGAGTTATTTTTGTAAAATAAAGTGATTCATAACATCACAAATGTGAGATATTACTTAAATATATTACATTAGCAGTAGTAGTAGTATTACAGTAAATATGACATAATTATACAGTAGTGATGTATTTCTGTTATAAGGTTTCCATCAAAATATAAGGTTCTGCCAAAATAAAAGCTCAATTTTAAAGTCCTTTTGTAGCTTTTGGTAGCTTCTCACTTCCAGAAAAGGAGGCCGCTATGTGACCCAATGTGATTATTAAACAGCAAAAGACTGCTAGTTCATTAAATATGTAGTCTGTATGTGCCTCGCGCTATCCACTTTTTTCCTGAACATGGAAGTTCACACAATTTGCCTGTTTTCAATTTTTGGTCTCCAGTGTTTTCACCAGCATCAGCGTATATTATTTGTGGGAAAATAATTTATTACCGAACTTCATATGAGATGTTAAACCGAAGTCCTGACTCGCTGTTGACATTTAACATTTTTAGTCTGGTTCATTCTTGGGAGCAATTTCCAAAGTCCTGAAGGTACCACTTTCATCTGTACAAACAATAGTCCACAGGTATATACACCATGTGACCACACAGCCGTCATACCGCTCAGGAAGGAGGCACATTCTGTCTCCTAGAGATGAATGTAGTTTGGTGCGAAAAGTGCAAATCAATCCCAGAACAACAGCAAAGGACATTGTGAAGATGCTGGAGGAAACAGGTAGACAAGTATCTATATCCACAGTAAAACAAGTCCTATATCAACATAACCTGAAAGGCTGCTCCGCAAGGAAGAAGCCACTGCTCCAAAACTGCCATAAAAAGCCAGATTACAGTTTGCAAGAGCACATGGGGACTAAGATATTACTTTTTGGAGAAATTTCCTCTGGTTTGATGAAACATCGTTATGTTTGGAGGAAATGGGTGAGTCTTGCAAGCCGAAGAACACCATCCCAACCGTGAAGCATGGAGGTGGCAGCATCATGTTGTGGGGGTGCTTTGCTGCAAGAGGGATTGGTGCTCTTCACAAAATAGATGGCATCATTAGGAAGGAAATTTATGTGCATATATTGAAGCAACATCTCAAGACATAAGCCAGAACTGAAAAAGTTTGTGCGAACAAGGAGGGCTACAAACCTGACTCAGTTACACCAGTTCTGTCTGGAGGAATGGCCCAAAATTCCAGCAACTTATTGTGAGAAGTTTGTGGAAGGATCCCCAAAACATTTGACCCAAGTTAAACCATTTAAAGACAATGCTACCAAATACTAACAAAGTGTATGTAAACTTCTGACCCACTGGGAATGTGATGAAAGAAATAAAAGCTGAAATAAATCATTCTCCACTATTATTCTGACATTTCACATTCTTATAATAAAGTAGTGATCCTAACTGACCTAAGACAGAGAATCTCAGGAATTGTGAAAAAACTGAGTTTAAATGTATTTGGCTGAGGTTTATGTAAACTTCTGACTTCAACTGTAAATGTAAGGAATTATTACATTTGTAGAAATGTCAAAAACATGTGGCTGTATAATGCAGAGTTTTACAGAGTTGAGATGACCGTTTTATTTACAGTGCCTCACTGGAGTATGTAGATAACTTGGAAGCGATGGTCCGAGGTTGATATCATCAACATCTTTGAGATGATATGACAGCCAACAACTGCACAAATTGAGCGTGAAATGCATTTTTACTCCAAATAACACTTAAATGATTCTTGTTCTCTGTCTGGATTGCTCGCTTCGGTTAGTATTACATTGCGTCTTGAGACCAGAAACAGAAAACATGCAATAAGAATCATCATGATGCCGCCCAGTGGTTGCTCAAGAAAACTGTGGATAATGTAAATTAGCGCTCTGCTCGCTGTCGTCTGCTACAAACTGAGCGCCCGGTGCTGATGATGGTATTTTCCATGTATGAGTCAAGGAGCTGTAAAAGGTCTGAACACTTTGTGTCTTTGTCAGCACAACACCGGCTCCACACATTCACAAGAAGTCACATTTGAAGCGTGCAGCACATGCAAACTATAAATTTTGCCAATTAAATCGCAGCTTCTGCGGTTTAGTAATCACATTAGGAAATAACAGGATTTTCATTTGTTCGCTGAATGTTTATGTAATAAACGGTTTATGGGATCAAAGCATTTTTACAAGCACATGTAAGTACATGAGTGCGGTAGTAGACCCAATTCTGATACCGGTATTGGGACATCCCAAGTAAGAATAAATAATTTTATAGTTATTATTTTATACATTTATATATACCCTATAAATTAAGGGTGTAACATACATTTTCTACCACATACACCAGAGATGTGTTCAAACACAAGAGATATCTGCCAAATGCATAAATGTAAATGGCTTTTAGGACGTGTTTGTTGTGAATGGACCTGAAGTCATCATTTCCACTCTCGCAGAAATACCACGACACACAAATGAAACAAACTACTTCTGAATGTGTAAACAGTGTGTATGTGTGAGTGTGTGTGAGCATTAAGGCATGGTTTGGTTGAATGAGCCGCTCGTGTAGTTTTTATTGGAGATGTGCTGGTTTAGAGCCACTGACATGGTGCTGCTGCATGCTTTTATTCTCTCTCTCTTTATCGCTCTATCCTCTTTCCTCTCATTCTCTCTCCCAGACCTTCAATTATCTTTATTCTTTCTCACTCTCGTTCTTGTAATCACCCTCTCAGATAACTCTTGTCTAACTTTGCAGTTCCTGTGGAGTGTTGTTGTCCAGTGTTGTTTGTAGTTTGTGTTCGGTTTTTCTATTCTACTCTTTCTCTCTCTTTCTCTCCGCTCCTTTAACCGATCTACTAATGTGGCGATTTGGCTCAGCCTTGGGTAACACCAGATCATACAAACTGCTAGACTGGAATAGTTACACTGCAGGTACTACCCTACCCTCAGTCCTGCTTTTCTCATACACATACACATACATGTACACAAACACACGCAGCCTTTGGCATCTCAGCTGTTACACTCTAATGTAATATTGAGAAATAGGATTGGGTGTTACATTTTTAATATGTAATGCTCCATTATGATTGCATCAGTCCTGTGATAATACTGAGTGCGTGCTGATTTAAGCTTTGAAAAATAATTAATGACTTTAACATTGTATTAACAATTACTATTAAGGTTTGTTGCACATTTTTGTTAAAAGTCATTACAAATGCATTTCATTTGTAACTTTCCTCAAATAGGGTGCTAAATAGAGCTTGAAACTTGAGTTTGGGGAAAATAAAGGAGATCATCTGGTGATCAAACTAAACATATGAGCTGTTTTATTCATATTCTTTTATTATTAGTATTATTGTTTTGCTATTTATTTAGTTTTTTTTTAAGTTTTAAAGCACTGCTACCAAAATGATATAAGAAGTAATGTATAAATACAGTTTAAAATCCTGATTTCGTTCATAGGCGTTCCTTCAATTTTGGGCACTTTCATGTCCCTGAGGTTAATTTTGACCAGGCCTTCTTTATTTATTTTTGGTACTTTTCAAATGCCTTTTATGTATAGAATGTATTCTTTTAGGCTTGACCCAGACTTTTAATATTAAACTATAAAAATACAAAGGTTAGTGTAGTTGTTAACCAAGTCACAAACATGTTTTAGATGAAATATGAAAAAGAAAATTTAAGGTAGGCATCGCTTGTGAGCAGAATATTTTATTGGGTGTCATTAGCCAAATTACACAAAGTGTGAAAATATTATTTAAATGTGTGTATTTAGGATTTTAATGATTTTTTTTTTTTAATTATATATATATCTCCTGTGAAAGTCCACAGCATTTAAGGTACCCAAGGTTAAAGAAACACTCACATATATTTGATGTGCTTAAATCTAGCTACTTTTGATGTTCTGATATTTTATATTGGAGAACAGTTTATCAAACATGTCATCAATAGAACTTTTGATTGCTTTAAAAAAAAAGTTTAAAACACCAATGTGCACACTATTCGTGGAAAGTGACATTTGAAAATGAAGTGCGTTTAGGCAGCATCTTCTTAAGCATCACAGTAGCCTGTAATTTGTTGCTGCCCTGTGGATTAATTATAATCTTAACATGGATGATCTCACATGAACACACATCTGAACACATACTCACTCAAGCTTTTCCCCAGTAGTGTGTGTTGCATGAGCTGCCATGTGCTGTGCTTGTGTATGAATGAGGCTGTTGCATGCTTCAGCTGAATTTGTGGCTGTTCACTGCTCTGGCTGATCATTTTTGATCTGCTCTATCTGTGTCTCACCCGACCCCCTACCTAGTGCTCCCTTCTCCCCGACCACTTGAGCTACCAATCCAGAGAAGGTACAGAGAAGAGGGCATATACATTGGTCTGCTTGTATTCAAAGAATTGTCATCATGACAGCAGTTTCATCATGACCTCTGTCCCCTTAGTAGTGCTGCTGACTCTGTAGTCATGGTTGCTTTCTTAAAATTGATCCATACATTGTGGATTATGTATGTGTATAGTCATATATCCATATTGATATGAAGATATTATCTGGGGCTGTACTTGCTTGTGGAGAGTATAGGTGTTTTCTTTTCTAAATATTTTTTGTGTATGTTTTTCATTCTTTAATTCGTCTTGTGGTGGTTTCTATGACAAGGAATGTACCCGAAAGTAACTACAATTTTACTTAAAGTGAACATAAAATACCCAGGATCTGAAGTAGATTGTCGGCAGAGTTTTTTGTGAATTTGTAAAGTTGTATTATGTATTAATAATAAAATATTACTACTACTACATAGAATTTAACATTTTACTATATAGTAATTATGTTTCAAACGTCTATTTAAATTGAGCTTTTATTTTGAAGTGAAGCTCTTTCAGTTTCTGTTTGACGGTAGCTTCTCACTTCTATATAAGCAGATCGCTGTATGGATAAATGTACTTATTAAACCACGAAAGGCTGCAATTTGTAGTCTGCATGTGCTGCACGCTTCAAGCTTAATGAGTGCTCTGCTCTCTGTAATCTGCTACACACATAGCATGCGTGATGCTAATGCTCAGACACTAAGAACGTCCCAAACCGCACACCTCTGTAGTATTCTACGCCATTTTGAAATGTATTGCGAATAGTACATTAACACTGCATATTCAACATATGAGTACCCGGATGATGCACTACTTCAGCCATCAAAACGGAGTGATTAATGTTGGACACTTCATGCACTTAGCTCTCGCGGCTTGCCGTACATAGCAGAAGGGATGGAGTTACCTGGCTGCGATGCTGGTCTGACAAAACAATTGTAAATAGCGGAGAATGTAGAAACTAGCAAAACATCTGTGAAAAATGCACCTTACAAATGTGAGTTTAATGCTGTACCATTAACCGACGCTGTGTGAATATGTACATTGTTTGAGATACAAATGTTGAATTGAGGTTGGCTAATGTGCTAAAGATAGCGACAACACGTATGCGTTTAAAACGTCACTTCCTTCAGCTGTTAAAGAGTGAATGCTTCCATTTAGGAAAAGTGTTCTATTTGGGATGATACTACACTTTAGAAATTCATGCATTACATGGCTGAGTGCTTGGTGCATATTGTAAGTGCATAGTGTGTAGTGCATAATTTGGGACACAGCTACTATTTAGCCTATATGGGACCAATTCACTGTTTTCAATATAGGAGGGGCCAACTTAAATTTTGAAGCACGCAGCACATGCATACTGTATATTTTGTTAAATCACATCCTTTTGGGATTTAATCATCACACTATCACTATTCTAATTTTATTATTTTTGCATTTATACATTAATTTTATCATAAATATGTCAAATTTTATGTATTTTAATTCAGTATTTATGACTGGATTTCAGGATTGTGTACGTGTTTTCCACATCGCGGAAATCATAGGGCCCTACACTTTGGTACACCCCTATTTTTAAATGTTTATCCAAGACCTCACACTTCGGTGCATTAATATGACGAGTTCATATAGTGTATATCAATGTTCTAAAACTTGTGTAATTAGTGATTTGATGTTTTAATAGCAGTGTGAGATGAACATTAGACCTTCATTTGTTTTTTAGCACCTAATTCTGCTTCTGATATGTACTTCTCTGATGTGCACTTCTCTTCTAATATCACCGTTATTCAGCAAACTCCCTCCTGCTGTTGGCTGTTTATCCAGGAAAGGATGGAGTTTGTCCTCCATTAAGAATTCCTGTTTCGAAGCATGACTGCACTAGCAGGGGAATGAATGCTCTGCCTACTGTTGTAGCTTAGTTAAAGTGAGCTCTCAGTCAGAAGAATGGCAAATCACTGTTAATCACAACACTGTCCTCTTCGTCCCCACCATCTTCATCTTCCTCATCTCCCCGCTCTCCTCTTAGTATGTGGTAAACAGGCGGGGGAGTGTGCTCTCATGAGAGTTGTGAAAACCCCTTGCTCTCAGAGAAATGTGAGCACCTGTGTTTGCATGTGTGTGTGCGTTTAAGAGAAATGCTCAGGTGCTAGCCTTGTATGCTTTAGCACATGGTTTGCTCCCCTGCAGACAATTTGTCACTGTTTAAATGTTTAATTGATAAGTTGATAAAGAAAAATAGGAAGCAAATCAATACATTTTACGCAAATAAGAAGGCACAAAGTTGTGAGTAGTGCCAGATTTGTAAAGGGATGTTTTGGGTTTAATACAAGTTAAGCTCAAGCATTTGTGGCATAATGTTGATTTCCACAAAAGTTATAAAAACTAAAATCACGGTTACTTTGAGGCACTTACAATGGATGTGTGAATGTGGCCAATACATAAACAAAAAAATACACACCTTTTCAAAAGTATAGCCACAAAACCTAAAAAATATACACGTTAAATATACATGATTTTAGTATGATAACCATAGCTTATTTTTGAGAAGTTGTGTCTAATATTACAACTTGGTTGTCATGACAACGAAAACCTGTAGTCCCATTTTTGTATGTAACTTTATACAGATAAATGGTCCTATTTTAAGAGCGCTGGTGCTAAGCCCAGTGCAATATGACTAAAAAAAGTCATAAGTGCTAGTATGGGCCAAGTCTAGGAACAAGTGGGTTAGGCGAAGTCGTGCACGAGGTGCTAATCGGGTCAAGTGCAATATAATTTGGAGGTTTTTCTCCGGCACTATCTGCGTCCTTTTATATATTCCATTTCCGGTCAATCACCAGCTATATAAGCAAAAATGGCACATTTATGAGAAGTTGGTAGTGTAAATGGACTGTTTGCAATGAATTAGAACAATTCGTATCATATTTGACTTGCATTATTTTGTGCATTAACTGCGTCCTTGTTAATTGGGACACACTCCTTTTAAACGCTTGGAAAATATGGCACAGGATATGGATTTATGCTCCGTAAATTGTAGAAAATGTTGGTAAAAGTAGACCGATATGTCGGTTTCATGATTAATCGGTGCCAATAGTTGCTTTTTGGAATTATCGGTTATCTATGCTGATAGTTGCAGATCATTTTTTTATAATTTCAAAATAAGAGTCCCCAGTGCGTTTAGAGGTTGCTTATACTTAAAAGTCCCGCGATATGCACAAAATCTTATATTCTGGTTATTATTGGGATCTTGGTTGAGATATCTGTATTTGGGATTTTATTCATTTTGGACTCTTTCGCTTTGCCTGCCAGTAAATAAATAAATATATATACATTTTTTGACATTTTATATATTGATTAGAAAAATGTTTGGCCGTTTAATCTGTTATCGGCCTTTCCTAACACCTTAGTTATTGGCATCGGCAAAATCCACTATCGGTTGACCTCTAAATGTATGTATTATTAGTCATTTTCATCTACTGGCACACACTTCACTTCTACCGGTTGATTTTGATTTTGAAAAATGTAATTCCTGTATTGAAATTTTTTTTTTTTTTTTACCAAAACTATTTCAAAATTGTAATTACACTTCAAACGAAGCCAAAATACAATCAAAATAAGGAAGTGGTAAAAAAAAATCAGATAAACATTTTATACTCGCCAACTTCTTCCACCGGCCTGTTTTGTGGACTTAAAAATCACTCTAATACAAAAGATGAGATCATAAATACAATTGTTATATATAAATATAATAATAGTAATAATAATTTAAGAATAAACCATGACTTGTAGATAGTTTAACACAAATCTCATCAAATTTTGTTAAATAAAAAGGCTTTTGTCATGGACATAATTTGATGTTTCACTATATTTTCAGAGTTTGGACATTAACATTATTAGCACCTTTTGGTGGAATCTCCAAAATGCAGGAACTTAATTTGGACTTTGAGCTAAGATGTTTTAATGCCACGTCTGTTTTCAATGACCTATTTCTCAGGAAAATAGCAAATTGCATTTGGCTCCACTTCATTAACATACAACACACCCACAGTTTGCGCACATACACCCACAGATAACGCAAACACTCCCTACAACTGAGGGGTGAGTTAAAACTTCTTTCTGTGGTAATCAACATCGTCAGTTGCAGTTGCTTGAGCTTAACTAGTATTGAACCCGGAATATTCTCTTATCTGGGAGCATTGAGAAACCAGCTAACATGGCCAGTACGCTGCTACAGTGAGAGGGAGTGTTTGTGTGCTAACAGCATGTGTGACGTTGCATCTATGTTTGTTTCAGACGAGCCGGAGACACGAGATGCCTGGTGGGAGGAGATTCGTCAGGAAATAAAGTGCCATGCCAAAGCTCTCGGATGCCATGCTGTGGTGGGGTACAGCGAATCCACCAGCATCTGGTACTAAAATATGCATGGAACACAACTCTGTGGATGTTTTCACACTTGGGTCTGATTCAGGGTTCGATTGCACCCTTCTCCCCCTGCCCTTGTATGACTTTTTCCCCCTCTGCTTTGCATTAGATTCCTGATCATTCTGTATATTATTACCTACATAGGCACATTGCACATCATTTATAGCAGTTCACTTCCACAATTTGCTTTCCTACCAATTGCAATCTTTACTGGAGTTCACGTAATCCAAGTTTGGAAGACAGCTTTCACGACAGACGAATGAACTAAACTCTGATGTAACAATGAATCTGTTCCGCATCATAAGCTCTAGTGTGAAAAAACCCTCAAATGCCATCTCCCTTTTAATTTCTGTCACTCAACAGTGATAAAGAGGCTCTTATTATGTTCTCTGTGTTTGTTTGTGCAGTGAGGAGGTGTGTATTCTGTCTGCGTCTGGCACCGCGGTGATCCTCGGCTCCCGATTCATGCAGGACGGCCCACTGGACACCGATCACAGGTTGTCACGGCAACCCCTTGTCTTTTCTACCGGGGCAGAGAGGGTCGAGGGGGATATGGGTAGTTCAATCTCATTAGGGTAGGTTATTGACACGTACACACACACACACACACACACACACATTTGGCCTGCATAGAGTCTGCAGAGCAAATAAGATGAACACAAACCTGCACTTTTTCCAAAAAGCAGGTTTATTGATACTTATATTGAAAAATATCTTATAGATCCACTCTATAAAGAGTCTTGATGCAGCACACACACAGTGCTCGCCAAACTGTGTGACACCCTGTCATTTCCAATCTTGAGACAAGTTATTAAAAGTGTTTTGTCTACACGTCCTAAACTGTGGACGTGTAGTCGCTACAGTTCCCTCGGCATTGACGATTTTGTTCTTTTGAATGCAAGGGATGGAAACGCGGCTTTGTCCGCACATTGTTTTTGCGATATTCCGATTTTTTTGCATAAATTAATTTTGCAACTTGGATGGAAAGATAGCTAGTGATGTTTTGTAGTGATTTGCAGCAGAAAATGCTGTGCAGAATTCAGATGATTTCCGTGACTCTAGTGCCGTTTCTCAGTTGTTATTACAGGGATGTTTATAATGATCCGTGCTGTGTGGGTGAGACCGGGTCACAAGTAAACAAACCTGCTCTGTGCTTGTGCCAGCTCTGTTCATTGAGGCTTGCTAATAATTGACCAGTGTAGCAGATAGCAAGGTTTCATTCCTCTTTTGCCACTGCTCATACGCAATAGAAAACGGTGAGAGAGTTTGCCAACTCTGTAGTCCCACCGGTACGACCTATAACAAAATTAAGTTGCGCTGGCTGGAAAAATGGTCGCAAAATATGACCGTTTAGTCGCAGTCTGGAGGCCTGTCTTTGACTTTGTTCAGTGGAACACAAAAGGAGAAACTTTGAAGAATGTTCACGCTGCTCTTTTCCATACAATTGTAATAAGTGAAGACGGATGTTGAGTTCCAAAAATAACAAAAAAAGAGCACCTTAAACGCACCATAGAAGCTATATTTCAAGTTTTGTGTGAGAGGAACAGACTGAAATGTTATTCACTGAAAATTTTCCTCATAAGTCATAAAGGTTTGGAATGACTTGAGAGTGAGTAAACAATGACAGAATTAAAATTTTGGGGTGAACCATCTCTTTAATCACAATACTAAACAATACTAATATTATCGGTGTGTGTGTGTGTGTCTGTGTGTGTTTGCTAAGGATGGTTTTTACAGCTACTAACCAAGTCAATGGGAAAAATAGTTGCCTGTGCGTTTCTATATTCAAGAAATAGACTTTACAATCTTTGCAAAATATATATTTTTTTTACACATGGTATTTATTCTCTCTTACCTCATGAGGTTGCTTTGATTAGTGTGTTTTTGTCTGTATGTTAGCTTGTGTTATGCTGTACTAATTGCAGCATTTATGTCTGTCAGATTTGAGGAGGTGGCGCCCCCTGGCTGTGGTTTCTGTCACATACCGTACGATGAGTTGAATATACCGTTTCCTGCTCAGCTCACTAACTGCTACTGCTGTCGCCGCTATAAAGTGCCCGATGTTCTCTTCACCACAATTGACCTGCCTACTGAAGCCAACATCACCGGCAAGGGCTGCCTCATTCAAGCCAGGTAGATCGTATGGGAATCCTCTGCATATGCATTGTTTACATACGCACATGTGGACACATAATGTGTACCTTAAGCTGTGTAAGTATTCTCTGTCTTTTCCTTTCTCACTCGACTCAATATCCACCCCACTGTAGGCTTTGTCGGACTAAAAAGAAGGCCCAGGGGGAGGGTAACGCCACGGCCATTAGCAACCTCCTTCCATTTCTAGAGTACGAGCTCCACACTCAGCTGATGAACAAGCTGAAGCTACGGGGCATGAACGCTCTGTTCGGTCTGCGCATCCAGATCAGCGTGGGAGAGACCATGTTGCTAGGACTGGCGGTCAGTCTGCCATTTCACACAATGCTCAGTTTATTAAACATGACTGAATGTGTTGCTTATATCTGCTGTGTAAATGTTGTGTCCAGTCTGCCACAGGAGTCTATCTGACAGCGTTACCCAGTCCCGGCGGAATCCAGATAGCAGGAAAAACTCCCAGCGACATCACATACGAGCAGCACATCTCCAATATGCAAAAGAAAATCAATGACACCATTGCTAAAAACAAAGAAATATATGAAGTCAATCCACCTGTAAGTACACACACAAACACGTGCACATCTACGCATTACATTCGCTCTCTGGTTACTTTGAGCAACTTTAGGGATTTGTTTGTTACTAATAGTGTTACACGAGCATTTTTTCCCCCTAAATGCTGTTTTGCCTGGCAGCTCACTAGGTTACGAATCAGAAGATAAAACTCCCGTCTGATTAGCTGGTGTGTTTGGCTCATTGTTTTGTTTGTTTATTTGTTTCTCTTATAGGAGTTTGTGGAAGAGGTGATTGGTTCACCGATCCCTGAGCCCAGGCAGAGGTCCCGCCTCTTCCGCTCTCAGTCAGAGAGCTCAGACGATGTGTCGGAACTAGACTTATCCTATGGAAAGAAGGATGCCTTTGTACTGGAGGTGAGATAACGTTATTCTGAGGATGGATGGATTGGTGGATCAGTCCTTCTGATGTTTTGATTCTCTTCTAGATTGATGACACGGACGCTGTGGAAGATATACATGCACTTCTGACTGATTTCCCTACGCCACCAGGTATACATCTCTACTCAACTATGGAGTCTGCCATTGTTAAATTGTATATCTATGTTCCCTTGACTGTATGTACACACGTGTGGGTGTGTTCTCTTGCCTTTCGTTCAGGATTCTACAGCTGCAACACTGAAATCATGCCTGGGATTCAGAACTGGACTTCAGCTATACAGGTACCGTTCAACCCATTGAATTAGTTCTTGTACTTTACTTCAAGACTCAACAAAACAGAAGGGCGACATTTTTTGATCATCAAAATTGCAGCATAGTTATCAAAGGATCCAATCAGCAATAACAGTGAAGAGCATTACTGTTGTCCTAATGTCTGCCACACTTTTAATTTACCACTATTTTTGAGATGATGGTACATTTTCTCCTCTGAGCGTTTTGATCCATGTACCGTCATCATTTTCTTCTGCATCAGATGTTTACCTCTGTGAGGGTCTTCCGCCTTAACAACGCCAACCTAACCAATCAGGGACTGAATAAGATTTTCAGTGAACTCTGTGAGAATCTGCTTAAGGTGAAGAATTTCTTTTGCTCATGTGCTCTTTGAGCGTGATCTGGAAAGTTCAGTAGAATCATAGTTAAATTGTTTGAGTTTTTTTTTGTGCTAATCACTGCTTTAACGTAAGCCTGTGAAACTTATGTGGTCTGTAGAGTTTTTACTTCAAACTGCGGTCGATGGTCCCCTGTTGTCTTTGTCACCTGAACTTCACAGTGGCTATACCTGAAGATGAGCTCATACAGGTGAGCACACAGCTGTTAACTAGTTGTACTAAAACTAATTCATCACCATCGCAAGTTTACATTCTTAAATTGAAACGCGCATGCTGATGTAATGTACTACATGAATGATTGGGGATAATAGCATCTGTCAAATGCAAAAAAGTAAATGTGAAACATTTGACATTGTTAAATATTATATGAAACCTTCATTTTCTAGTATTATGAATTTTTAAAACAAAAATGAATAATTGAGCCATTAAAGTCAGTTTTATTCACATCCTTTTATCTCTGTTTCATGTAATTGGTCAATGTTTGATTTGACAGGTGGCGGTGACAGCTGTTGCAATGAGTTTTGACAAAGAGCAGACTCTTGAGAACGGAAGACAAAGTGGGGACAAGACCCTGATAAAGGGTAAGCATGGTCTATAATTGTGTTTTATGTTCATCACACTTCTCTAAAAATCTGTTACAATGTCTCGTGTCCTTTCAGCAATAACAGAAAATGACGAGCAACTTCAGTTCAGTCTGGAGCTCAATGCGGAGTTGTCTTCTCCAAACCCTCTCAGCTCCACCAAAGGTATAGCCTGAACCCTTTAACTATTTGTCCAAATCAATCCTTTCAAACAGTACAATACAGAACAATTAAAATTAAATACTTCCTTATGCAATGAAACTTTCTTTTCTAAAGCACATTTAAAAACCGAAATTGACCTAAAATAAATCTAAGCTGCAGTTATAAAGGGGCAATATAACTCTATTGTGGCATTATTTTCCCCAGAAGTTTACTTATAATCAAAGTTCATCATTTCGTTTTACATCACCATTTCCACCTTCTATCTGGCCCTTAGAATTAAACATGTTGTCTTTGCTACTGTATCTTTAAGACTTCATAAAACTGGGGGACTGGGTAGCTGACTACCACCCCTGGAGTCACGAGTTCGATTCCAGTGCATGCTGAGTGATACCAGACAGGTCTCCTAAGCAACCAAATTGGCCTGGTTGCTAGGGAGAGTAGAGTCACATGTGGTAAACTCCTCGTAGTTGCTATAATGTGGTTCTCGCTCTCGGTGAGGCATGTGGTGAGTTGTGCGTGGATGCCGTGGAGAATAACGTTAAGCCTCCACACGCACTAGGTCTCTGCGGTAATGGTCTCAACAAGCAACGTGATAAAATGTGCAGATTGACGTCTCGCACGCAGAGGCAACTGAGATCCATCCTCCGCCACCTGGAGTCACTACTCCACCATGAGGACATAGAGCGCATTAGGAATTGGGCATTCCAAATTGGGGAGAAAAGTGAAGGAGAAGAAAAAAAGACTGAAAATGTAATCGTTGATGTATAGGTGTAGATGGTCATTAGTTTATGAGTTCATGGTTTAAACATCAGTACCATGATGATTTTAGCAGCTTAGTTTCAATAAAGGTTTTGGGTAGACTGGAGAGGGAGCTTTTCTTTTTGAACATTAGAGTACGTCAAAGTCTTTTATTTAATGTCTTAAACTCTGCGGACTCACCGGCGGGTCCAAAAGGGGGCGCTATATTGCGAAATAAGCGTACGCTTAAAATATGGCATATGGGTGTATCATCTGAAAACTTAGAATCTGAACCATCACTTCTGAATCTATTCACGTCACACATCAGCGCCACCTAGAGGTCATGTGGTAGAAATGTTAATATGAATGTAAAAATCTTTCAAATAGCCCTTAAATAGACAAATCATGTATCAAATGAAAGCTCTCATTCCCAGGAATGTGACTGTATAGTTTATTTTGTTGCCCTAATACCACAGTTCGAAGGACTTTCAAAGGAATCAAAAAGTTAAATATATTTGTAAGACATTAGATATAAATGTCTCTTTTATGTGCTGGTAACTGTTGCTGTAAGCCCCAAATAACAAACAAAACAAAAAGTCCAGAACAAAATATGTGGTCTAGCAGGAAAGGCATGCTAAACAAATCATCTGAAATATATGTTAACTATTATTGAGCTTGTAGTCCACTCAGAGGCCAATATATTAGATGAAACAATGAGGTTGGTGCATGAACTGAAAATTAGACAATGTCTATGGACGAGCACATCTGTGAGGACTAAAATGCATTAGAGCTCCACCTACATTTCAGATCTGTATATCGTGATGTAAGATGATGGAGGAAAGAAATGTTTTACTTGTGCTTGCTGTCATCGAGTGGAATAAAATAGTTTTTGGAGGGAGATATAGTGAACAGGACCAGATTTACAAAATTGCATATGGCAGCCCATAAATGCCCCAGAGTTGGAGGTTAAAAATAGGAGGGTTTTTCCTTGATATGTCCACTTTAACATTGGCTTCCTTTTTGTTATCACAGGTCTATCAGATGTTTCGGGCAGCCATCTGTCGGCCAGAGGTCAGTACAGAATTCTTTGCTGAGATTTCTGAAGGCAGAAGGGTTTTTTTCACTTGATTTCTGCTCCTTTTGTGTGTGACAGATTGAAGTGCTGCAGCACACACCCCAGCATCATCCATTTTATCCCTTTTTTCTTTGTTCTTTCTTTCTGTGTACTGATTCCTATTCTCTGTTGCTTTGTTGTGTGTCCATGTGCGTGTGTACGTGTTCATGGGTCTTCTGACCGCATGTGTGCATATGTGTGCGTGTCTATCTGTGTTTACCTGTATTTGAATGTCCGTTTACGTGTGTGTGTGTGTCCAGCCCACTCAGTTGATTACAGTTCCTTTGCAGACAGATGCAGCTCCTGGATAGAGCAGCTTAGGCTGAAAGCTCACATCATAAGACGTGGATCAGTTAAAACAAGTAGGAGCACACACGCAAACTCATGCACACAAACAAACTTGCATACATATACAATCACCTAGACCTTATTCAGGGTGGATGCCATATTAAAAGGGACCTTTAAATATCTCTTTATCCAAATCTCGTTCATACCTCTGCACATTCATACCTAGCATGTTCGCAATACATGCAAGAGCTTCTATCAACACTCGACCCATAGAAGAAGCAGAAGTAGGAGGAGATGAAACTGCACAGCCTTCTCTACAGAAGACTTGTAATGTAGCACACAAGTCATATGGTCTGGGGGGGTCATGTCATGTCATGATTTTATGAATTTTTTCCCCCTTAATGTTCACTTACCTCTGTTGTGTCACCAGCTGAATATGCATCTCGTATATGTAAATGCGGGTGGGTAATCCCCCTTGATCGTTTTGCCGTTCGAGCAAGGAGGTAATACGCCTTGACTGTTTCGCTGCTTAAAAACCGGACAGTGGGCATCCTGATGCATTCATTTCGGCCAAAATATGGGATGAACTGGCTAAAATGAAACCGTTGACACAGCTGCAGGGTCCCCACTTGTTCTGGAAAACCTGAAATTTTGCAATGCATTTTGCCCTGTCACAAAACTGTTCTGCACGTCTGCCGTCATCTTTGCTTTGCTCTGATTAAATAGGTAGTATTGATATAGCACAAAATACGTTCTCCGTTGTTTACATGAGAGCTCACCTTAAAGAAATACCCTTCGTCATCGTTCTTCAACAAACTATGCAATCATGTTGTAAAACTGTATATGATTTTATATATTAGAGTCTCATAAACAAAACCAGCCTGTCTCCAAAGACTATTTTTAAAAATGGGGTGTAGTTTTATTCATAATAGCCGAGCAGTGCAGTCAGATTTTGTGTCGTCTTGAAAGGCGGAACCTTAATTTTACTCTGTACACCGGCAGCGATTTTACAGAG
The DNA here is from genome assembly GCF_025860055.1 of Xyrauchen texanus. NCBI lineage: Eukaryota > Metazoa > Chordata > Actinopteri > Cypriniformes > Catostomidae > Xyrauchen > Xyrauchen texanus. The sequence goes on along the minus strand of NC_068296.1, from coordinate 4,272,631 downwards.
AAAAAAGCTGCAGGAACCTCGTTTTTTGTTAATAATCATCTTTCATTACAAGTTTCTTTGCAAAGCCTGAATCATAATCCTTCTCAAAAACACCCTTAGAGAAATGAAACATGTGATTCATTCCACATTGACATGTTCATGAACTTTGTTTAAATAAATGTAATCCACTTATTCCTAACATAGGGATCCTTCAGAAGGCTATGCAGAGATACAGTTGTTTCACAACCAGGAGCACAACAACATCTGAGGACGTTGTTCTACAACTTGATCTTTATGTTGGTTAAAAGCAAACTACAGTAACAATAGTACCACCTTCAGAGTTTGAGTACCTCAGCCGCTCTCGTTTATCAATTCAACTCAACGATTAAGTATGTTGTGGAGGCGGGGCTATATAAATGACGTCACAATGCAGCCGGTTTCAAAATTGTTGTTTTTTGCAGAGTGGGAACAATAAAATTTATGGAGTGGTGGTGGCGTAGTGGGCTAAAGCACATAACTGGTAAGCAGAAGGTTGATGGTTCGATCCCCACAGCCACCACCATTGTGTCCTTGAGCAAGGCACTTAACTCCAGGTTGCTCCGGGGGGATTGTCCCTGTAATAAGTGCACTGTAAGTCGCTTTGGATAAAAGCGTCTGCCAAATGCATAAATGTAAATAAAAAAAGATTTTGGACCGAAGGGGAAGTTTTGAGTTATGAAACGTACAGTATGATTTTATAGTACAATGACCTCTTATACAGTACTGTGCAAAAGTCTTAGGCACATAAGATGCTTCACAAAAACTTTTGTCTTAAGATGGTTTTGTCTTAATATTGTCAGCTTTAGTGTGTCAATAGGAAATATACATTTTAGACTCACAAACATTACTTTTGCAAATAGAAAAGATTAGAATAGAAGAACAGGGAGCCCTGCAACAGATGTCATGGCCCCCACAGAGCCCCCCACTGAACATCATGTCAGTCTGAGGTTACATAAAGAGACAGAAGCAATTGAGGCAGCCGAAATGGAAGAACTGTGGTGAATTCTCCAAGAAGCTTGGGACATCCTATCTGCCAACATCCATGAAAAACAGTATCCAGCTGTACCTAGAATTGGTGCTGTTTTAAAGGCAAAGGTGGTCACTCTGAATATTGATTAGCTTTTTTAAGTTTACTGGACTTTGTATGACGTTAATTGATAAATGAAAACAATTAATGCCATTATTTTGGAAGACATCCTCACTATGGAACATTTTTCCCAAGTGCCTAAAATGTTTGCACAGTACTGTTTGTCAATGTATGACCCCTGTAATGTCCTTTTTAGAGCTTGACTGCCGATGACGTATGTTGTATGAAAAAGAGCAGCCGGAATATTCTTCTAAATGACACAAAAAAAGGAATGGTGGCGAGTAGATAATGACAGAATTGTCATTTTTGGGTGAACTATCCCTTTAATTCGACATGAATGACAACAATGCTTGGAGGGCCACGTCTAATTTTCACAACCCAAATTTAAATTAGTTTCTTCAATATTGTTTGGCTGAATGATTGAGACCCAAGGGCAAGTCAACATATTGACTGTACTACAGGGTTCCCGTGGATCCTTAAAAAGCCTTGAAATGTCTTTAAATCAGTTTTCCAAAATGTAAGGTCATAAAACGTCAGATTTCTTGAGTGTTTTAAACTTGCATATAGTCTACCCTGTGTTACTGATAAGCAATGTTAAGGCCATGTTGAATGTGCACCCCAGCCTGTTCAAGTAAGAGTCTGTGATACATGATATTGATTGTCAAATTTAATATGACATCTACTCTGACTATGGTCTTTACTCATACATACATACATACATAACACACAAATGTCCTGCATCCAAAAGATAAAGAGTCTTGCTGCCATACGCTGATCTGAACAAACTTGATTGACAGAGTGTGAAAGTTGAGGCTGATCCCTAATAATGGACCGTGATGAAGACGATCAGTAATTCAGTTGTGTCTCAATGATCTAACATATGAATGTTTCTTAATGTGCTAATGTGATTGTTGAATCATCAGCATGACTTAACAGGTTATCGAGTCCACTGACAAAGCTGCACACACATTGGTACTTTGTGGAACAGTTGTGATGCAGCATAATGTATGATGAATTACAGCTTTGACTGGTGATATGAGATCTTTCACACTCTTGATTTGAAAGTCTCCTCCTTCCCTGATTGATCAAGGCAGATTCAACTTGCGGCATTCATTCATTCTCTCTCTCTCTCTCTGTCCCTGCATGGTGTTTATTTGCATGGTGCAGTGCCATTTGCTTTGCTTTGATCACTTCCAGCTGATCTGCAACACACAAATGCACACTTGTCCCTTACTCTTGGTCACAATGTGCTATGTTTGTCTCGTCACATCCGTTGGTCTTGTAGTGCGCCCTCTGAAGGCCATGTCTGGTATCTTCCCACCCCCGTTCTTTCTACTCTCTCTCTACCCCACTCTCTCGCTCTGTCTTACTCTAAACAGCATCTTCTCTGGAGAAGGCCAGCCCGTTGCCGGAAGGTCGCTCTCGATCTCTTCGGAGGAATCGCTCATACTCTGGCAGTTCTGTCGCAGTGGTCAAAATGACTCCCCTCTCTTTACTTCCTGGAGCAAAGATCATCAAATATCTTGGCATCATCAACATGTTCTTCATTAGAGAGACCACCTCACTGAGAGAGGTACACACTTTTAAGTGGTCACTTCCTGTAATTATTCTCTCTGAAGGTATTTTTTTAGTTGTCAACCAGTCACTATCAATCAACTAATATTTGGTGTTTTTATAATTATCAGCATATGCCGATAAATCTTCCTGTTTGGCTGATTAGTTTTGCAAGCGTGATTGCATGTGAAGGAGCTGTCTGATGCATGCAAACCTATCAATCACAGTTTTTGTTGTTACATGCCATAGTGTTACCACAATAATAATATACCCCTTTTAAACGGTACCTTGACTCAGCAGATGTGCATGATTAAAGTAGGGTTGTCCATTTAGTGCATTCATTTAGCGCGATTAATCATATAAAGTATTAAATAAAGTACGCAATTATTCATGCCCACTGACACATACGTAAATTCCGTAATAAAAGTATGCATTTTGGGGCGTTGTTTACAGGGGGGGATGGGGGAGGCAACCCCCCCCCCAATAATCATAACAAGCAAGTACTACCTCCCTAATATTTATACCATTATCAATGGACACATGTAGATGCTTCACGCTGCAATCCCGACAATATTCTATTTGACAAACTCAATGCAAAACAGATTGCTGTCAACTGTTGGCTTGTCAATTAACAACCCTAGTTTCAAGTGCTCATGCATTTTATTCTCCCTCTTTCCCTGTTACTTTTAACTGTCTTGTCCAATGGAAAAAGGATTTTGTTTACCATCTAAACAAAACGATTGAATATCTTTCCAAGATTGAATTCACAAACCTCAAAGCATGCACAAATCCAGCCATTTGTTCCTGTGAATGGTGTATTCCTGTGGAGTGCTCGTAGATCTTTCTGGATCAGTTTCTCTGACTCAAGTGTTTTGTGACCATCAGTTTTTGACACTTAAAGCAGGTCCGGGCTGTGCAAACTGCTTGTCTGGAGACAGCAAGATAGCAGCTTAAACTTCAAAGCGCTTCAGTGCGCTATATGTAACTGTCCAATATTAATGTTCACCGTGCACTGTTTGTGCAATCAGTTTGAGAAAATGCGATTGCTAATGCGCGCACACCATCTGCAGTTACTGGAATACTGTGTGCACTCTTATTTTCTATTTCCATCCATCCATCCATCTTCAACCGCTTAAACGAAGTCGGGTCGCGGGGGCTGCTGCTCCAGCAGGGGGCCCCAAACTTCCCTATACCGAGCCACATTTAACCAGCTCTGACTGGGGGACCCCGAGGCGTTCCCAGGCCAGTGTGGAGATGTAATCCCTCCACCTAATCCTGGGTCTTCCCCGAGGCCTCCTCCCAGCTGGATGTGCCTGAAACACCTCCCTAGGGAGGCGGCCAGGGGGCATCCTTACCAGATGCCCAAATCACCTCAACTGACTCCTCCTTTCGACGCAAAGGAGCAGCAGCTCTACTCCGAGCTCCTCACCCTCATCTCTAAGGGAGAAGCCCACCACCCTTCTGAGGAAGCCTATTTCGGCCGCTTCTACTCGCGACCTAGTTCTTTCGGTCATGACCCAGCCTTCATGACCATAGGTGAGGGTAGGAACAAAAATTCACCGGTAGATCGAGAGGTTTGCCTTCCGGCTCAGCTCTCTTTTCGTGACAACGGTGCGATAGAGCGAGTGCAATACTGCCCCAGCTACCCTGATTCTCCGGCCAACCTCCCGCTCCATTGTCCCCTCACTCGTGAACAAGACCCAGAGGTATTTCAACTCCTTCACTTGGGGCAATACCTCCTTCCCCACCTGGAGTACGCACTCCATCGGTTTCCTGCTGAGAACCATGGCCTCAGATTTAGAGGTGCTAATCCTCATCCCAGCCGCTTCACACTCGACTGCCAAGCGATCCAGTGAGAGTGAAAATTTCCTTTTTGCTGTTATTAAAACGTTTTAACAATTTATTCGTTTAACAAAGAGTCAAATGGGATGAATAAACAAACCAGGAGAAGCTTCTATAAAGTCCAATTTTTTTAAAGATGTATTTACGACTATTAGAAATGTAATATTTGTTTAAGCCAAATAAAAGTTCATTTAATTTTTAGCAATTTTACGTACGTCATTTACAGTCTTATTAAAATGTGTGATGTCATATATATCAGTCTATTGGCTACCCTGCACTCGATAATGCCATCGGCCTTTGAAAAATCCATATCGGTCGAGCACTAGTTTTTTTTGCACCAAAAATAGTCCTAATTTCAATTTTCATAACTCTGTTCCACCCTAACCCTAGAATTAAACAGGCAACAGCCTTTTCGCATCCTTGAAACGAGATACGGCACTTTTCTGAACTTACTCAAAAGCTGCAGGTTTCATGTCTGGTGCAATATAGTTTTTAACTGCTCCATCCTTTAATAACAGCCTCTTTAACAATCTCACATTACATTTTGATAAGTTCAGAAAATGATGCACTGCACAAACTGTTAATATTTAGACTGAAATAATCTGTAAATGACGTGTAAATGTGGATGTCAGAAATCCAAGGATTTCAGAACAAGCCATTTTTGTAGCTTGGTTTCACTAGATGACCTTTTTGGACTGGGGAAGAAGTTTTGAGTTCTGAACTTTACCTTAATTGAAACCTTGTTTGTATGTTTGTGTGTGTTAGGAGGGAGGTGTGAGTGGATTTCTTCATACGTTCATAGCTGAAGTATTTGCAATGGTTCGCGCCCACGTCGCTGCTCTTGGAGGAAACGCTGTCGTCTCCTACAGCATGAAGGAGTGTGTGTTTATGGAGAACCCTAACAAGAACCAGGTTAATATGTACATAGTCGCACACGCAAGCTTATGTATGCTCAGCTGATCACCATCTTTAATTTATGCATGTGTCGTGTGTTTGCTTTTCAGGCGCAGTGCCTAATAAATGTTAGCGGGGACGCTGTTATCTTTGTTCGAGAATCCGAACTGGAGGCGACTTCCGTACAGCCACAGTCAGCGACCACACAGACCTCCAACGGTGGGGAGGGAACGTGAACCCTCATACACACACACACACACACACACACACACACCAAAAAAAACTTTTCAGTACGCTAGTCTTAACCAGAACCATGCCATCTTACGCCATGAAGCTGGTTCACGTTAAAACTGCTGAACCAACCAAATCTATAACGAATCCAAAAATAAGTTAAATCTAGACACGTGTTAGATCTCTTTGCGACCTGATTGGTTAGTTCTCTAGAGTGTCGTATTTTAGCCCATTGATATTTTGTTTTATTTCGGAATAATCTTATAAAATCCCTCCATCGGAAGCCTTTCAAAAGGGACGTCTGCCATGTTCCCTTTGTCCGCATGAGGCTGCGGCAGCTACAAATTCAAAAGGTCTATAGAGTGTCTGTGTGTTTGTAAAAAGATGCTAAATATGTCAACATCTCTCTAAATGGCCATGTTTTGTATTTCAATATTGGAATAAACTACTGATGCACTCGCACAGATGTCCCATTCAGGATTTTAAATATTGAATCTGTCATTCTGGTTTCAAGTTAGACATTTCTTGTCACATCCTACTGATTTTTTTTATAATCATGTCAAATGCTGGAAATGTGTTTGCTAGCTTTCATGTGCCACAATGTGTGCTTTTTTGTTTATCTAAATGTTTAGGCCAAACTTCTGTGAGGCTGGTACTGTTTCCTTGCATGTGCAATGCCAGTTAATCAATAAGATAGAGATATTTTAGGGGTAGAGGCATGCTGACCATGAACTGCCCGTGGGACACTTGAATGTACAGAAGACGGGGATAGAGAGAAGACTAAAGTCTGGTTGAGGTGGGCGGCTTGTTGTATCTTCCGCTCCCTTGTTGACTGATTTTATTGCTGTTATTTTGTATATGTGTTTGCCTGAGGACAAATCAAAATTGCACATTAATATGATATAATTAAATAAAACTCTTATGGCTCTGGTGTGATTTGTCCTTGTTTAATTTGTTTCCCTGTTGTTTAATAAATCGAGATGTCTTAGATGTTGGATTCTTATGAAAACGAGACCACAACTTGTTACCACAAAAGCATGAAGCTGATTAATTAAGAGACCATTTTAAGACCTACATTTATTTTAATTTGAAAGGACACCAACACTAAGTACCACATCAGCTAGCAAGCCATGTTATTGTATGGATAAGCAACTAGGCATATAAAACACACTTTAATAATTATTCCCATCTGAACCTCTAAGCATAAGCAGGTATGTAAAAAGACAAAAATCCACAATTTACGGTGGGTGTGGCCACGCTGATTGATTTAAATAGGCGTGTGAATAATAGCAATATAACAATGGGAAAAACTACTAAGGATTTACAAAGGTATAATAAAGAAAAAACAAATAAATAACCTAAAAATAAACAATTACACCAGTGATGCTGCAGCTGTGTGGAATGTTCCGAACCTTACTATGACGAAGGCGTAACTCATTAATATTAAGTTATTTTGACGTTTCTTGGTGATCGTGTAGACGGGCAACCTAATTAATATTCATTAGTTGAGCCTAACCGTTAATCCACCAGTTATCCAACGCCCACTTTTCAACGTCTGACTTTCAATCAATCAGCTATTCTTACTGGGCGAGTGTCAATTTAGGTAATTAATATTCATGATATGGAGAAAAAAAAAAAAGCCTTTACGTCCTCGCCTGTAGGGTCCGTTCACACCTATCACATTTTTATGTCGGCCCCTAAACGTTCACGTTTAAATGACTTTGTCAGCCAATCAGTGGTGAAGTTTGGCTTCCTGGGCGAGCGTCTCATAACGTAATTAATATTCATGAGTATCGCCTTCACCATAGTAGGATTCACTTAAATCCTGTAGGTCTGTATGGAAATTAGGGCTTGTTACCTGTATGGTGGATGCTGCAGGGTTCTGGTAAAAGTCTTCTGGAGCAGCTGAAGGATTCTCCCACCCTGCTGTGGTTCGGTCCTCATCTGGGTTTGGACACACAGCAGTGCATGGGGCTGCTCACCGGAGCTCTCATCAGTTTAATGGTGATGGTTGTACCTGTGCTCAGACTGCAGAGGGTTCCTGGTCCTTTGGATACTCTACCTGTCCCTCTACAAGGTACCGACTCATTTTACATACTGATATGGGTTTTTGATGCTGACGGGTAGAGATCAGTGAGGCCGATAGCTGTTTTTTACAATATCATAATGTTTTGTTATTTAAAATACAATATTATAATACATCTTTTAAAGTTGACATTAGTGTAAATTGTGTTTAGCAGCGTGGCCGTTCACGACAAATCACTCAAGTTTAAAAATGGCATATTGGATGGAGATAGAGACTATTGACTCAAACAGGTTTCAATATAAACACATAATTGGGATGTAGTTTTGTTGGCGTTTCTCCCAAAGACAAACTCTGCTGTGATCAGTGCCATGTTGTTTTGTCACATGACTCTTGAAAGTGACACTCGAAAGTTCAACCCTTTGTTGACAGCCCAGAGTGTTCTGAGAGTCACATTTCATGATGTACGGTTCCTTGTGTAACTCTGTGATTCTCTGGCATTGTCAAACGTCTATGCAACCATGTCAACTAAACAATCTTGACATTGTGAGACACTAAGTGTAATTTATAATAGTGACACGTCTGTCTTGAGCTGCTTTCACAACACGTGAAATGACTTCAGCACTTCAGATGCTAAGATTTAAATGTTAAAACATTTTCAGGGATAACTTGTTGGAGAGGGGCTTCTTGGCCATTCTCATTGCTCCCATAAACATGCCCTGGCCTTCGAAAGTGCGTCTCCATGACAACATGACTTTATGGCTGGTTCGCTGGCCAAGTACTGAATGTTCAAACATTGTCAATTCCAAACTTTAGTAACTGCTAAATTTTATACAAAGATGGCACAGTATAACAAAAAAGGACTGGACCACAGCGCTTCACCAAATGCGGTGCATTGTAAACCACACACTGCACTGTCGGCGTCAAAATAAAAGCTCCCTGGCCAAGCGTCAAAATAAAAGCTCCCTGGCCAAGCGTCAAAATAAAAGCTCCCTGGCCAAGCGTCAAAATAAAAGCTCCCAGGCCAAGCGTCAAAATAAAAGTAAATAGAAAATAAATATATTTTAAATAAACCAAATCTAATCCTCAAAATAATAATGATAATTAAGGATTATAATAATAATCTTGACTGGGTCCCACAGTAATAATTTAGTATCATGCAATATTAAACCAGATTTTAAAAAAAAAATATGTGGAGCAGTTATTGTACACCTTGTTCAATTACAAAAATACATTTTTGTAAAAATATATTAAGGTAAATAATGCTTTTTTGAAGCTTGTGTGTGTGTGTGTGTGTGTGTGTGTGTGTGTGTGTGTGTGTAAATAAACACACAGAAATAAATGTGCATATCAATGACTATGATAAGATCTCATTCTCCTTTGTGTTCATTTATTAGAGAACTGTAGGGAAACATGCCTTTTTTTTTATTTGTAAAAAATATTTTTATTTAATGCCTTTTAAATGATTGAATCTACTTGGCTACAATGGCTGTTTGCATGAAATTATGACACCAAAGACCGATAGCTGTATGGAGACACAAACTCGCACACTACTTTTGTTTCTTGTAAGGCGTTTTTTACATAAGGCACTTTTCCACTCCACGTTCGACTCGCCTCGACTCGACTCGCTTTACTTTTCTGAGCTTGCATTTCCACTGCAGTTTAGTGCCGCCTCAACGTGGGTGGGATTATAGGCTGATCGTCATAGTTGCGGCGCCTCTACTGCCGTGACATCATCTTAAACATGACACAAACGGACCAAAACAATAACAAAACCGCTGTTAGCTACTAGCTCATTGTGCTGCATAAAGCAGTTGTTGCATGCTGATTTTACACAAGTGTAACAGTTTAATTGGCCTGGTTGTTTTAGAAGCTTCCAGTAGCTGGTCATCTAAATAAAGTGTTAGAGTTAACGTAACAAAACGTACCATCCTCCATCGTGGCTGAGTCCAGGGCGCTCTCCCTCCCATTGCTCGCCGGATTAGATAGCGTCCATTTGGTCGAACCACTTCCACTTTTCCTTGATGGTTCTGTAGTCACTTAAGTTTTTTTTACTTTTCCCTACACTGTTGGTAGGTCCGGTGGTAGCTGTGTGCAGCCAACAGCTGAGACACTTCCTCAGAGACTCATCGCTAACGAGTGGACCGTCTGCACCTCGTTTATTGACCACGATGTGGTTTTGCGCACAGCCATTTATTTTTTCACAATTCGAAAGTCTCGTGAACAAATGATACTGTTATCGCTGTTGCTAACTTTAAAACTAGCGGGTTGATGTCACGTGTCGGAAATCCAGTGACGCTGGTAGTGACGATTCTCTCTGACCAATCAGTGATCTGCAGGATTTTGACATCACATTTAGTATCGACTCGGCTCGCTTGGAACCTCGACCGAGGTGGTACTAAAAAAGTATCAGGAACTAGGTACTATCCACAGTGGAAAAACCCCAAAAAGAGTCGAGTTGTACCGTGCAGTGGAACAGCCCCAATGGCGTCCTGACCAGGTGTTATTAGAGCAACTAGTACTTGCTGCCATGTAGTGGAATAAAATACAACTTTTTGATGGGAGATGGTTTGAACAGAACCAGAATTTCATGCTTAAAAATTTTAGGACAAAGTGTTTTGTTTTTGTTTTTTTTTAAAGAAATTGTTTTTAGCATAAATTTGAAAAAAAAAAATGTATATTATTTATGAATAAATGTATGAGTCTATTTTTGTAATTTGGGGGAGTTTCTAAAAAAAAAAATAGAATTGTTTTTGGCAATTGCGCTTTTACATTTGAGTGTTGAAATTACATGTGGCAGCCCAAACATGCCCAGAGTTGAAGAGGTTAATGCTTCCATCAAAGATTGTTTTAGTAATTGAGGAATAAATATTTAGAAATAAGAAATGCAATTGTCCCTTCTCCAAGCGTTTTCTCCAAGCGTTTTCCTCCTCCAAAAATAGCGACTTTCGAAAGCACTCTGTATTACCGAATCCTTGAAACAAGATGGCGTTAGAAAACTGAAATCAGAGTCTTCAAACAAAAATGGAGTCGTGTTGATTGAAGGGTTGAATTTGACTCATTCTTTTTATATGGTTTTGTGCAGCATCCTTGCAGGTGCTCTAGTCTGGTTTGATCGTGATGTTAGAAGTTGGCGTTTATGCTTTGCTTGCCTACTGGACTGTCCTCCATTTTGTCCTGCAGGTGAACTGGGACAAGAGAAGCGTCTCCAAGAGGGGTAAATATTTAGTATTTCTCTTCATTTGATGCCTGAATCTCATAGTTGTCATTCAGTATGATTCATCCGTGTGTTTCTGTTTTCCAGCATTTACGTATTTTGAGTGCGACGGGTTTCTGAAGGCAGTCACGATGGCCAGTATCTGGATGGGTGTGCTGTCTGTCACCTGGGAGATCACCACTGCTATGTTTAAGTGAGTTCATGTCTGCTTGCTTACAGGTGTCCAGTAGATGGCGCTGAGGAAATTCAGTCTAGTAATGTCTAATATTTGTGGAGTGCATTGATTTTAGAGAGAGTGTGTGTGTACATGTGTTGCGTGTGTGTGAGGGGAGTGTTCTGGCGTCTCTGGAGTACAGTCCAATGGGCAGTTATGTCTGCAGCTACAGTCTCAATGTTTGCCATCAGCCTGGTCGGTGATGGCGATAAGAGACAGCTCATGAAACACACAGTTTTATTTAGATGTCGTTTTTGTCTTTGGTTTCTGTGTGTTTGTGTCTTTAATGTGATGGTTCACCTAAAAAAATCCAAATCCATATGATTTTCTTATGCACAACACAAAAGGAGAATTTCTAATGTCCTGTCTGACCTAAAGACCCGTCTGTCTTTTCAGTAGCAGTGGATCGTGTCTCCCTTTAAAGTGTGTTCACGTGAGAGAGAACGTTCTGTAATGAATGAGCAAGCCACTGTGAACGAGCTTTCCTCATAGCTAGGGATGGGACGATATGGTTATCTCACGATTCGATATATGATATGAGGTTCACAATTCAATATATAATCTCAATTCGATATAATAACACTTAAATTGCTAAATATTACAGGATTTTTTTAGTTTCTGATCAAATGTTTGAACAAAATACCCATTTATAATTTCGCATCAAAATAAAGTTATTAATACACACTATAAATTCTCATATTTTGAATAAAAGGAGTTGCTCATATACCTTTTATAAGAAAAAAAATCACAAATAAAATGTCTAAAATAGTTGGCTACATTCAGGCTGATCAGATGCAGAACTAGCAATAGAACTGAACAAAACCTGTCCTGAAAAAGTTTGTGAAAGTGTATATTTATATTTTAATATTTTCTTTTTTTGTAATTCTACATTATATTAATTAATATTATATCATGAAATTGTGTATATATAATAATGATATGAGCTATCACTGTTTAAAATAATGTGTACAATTTACAAGTAATAACATTGAGTTTGTGTAAGAAACACTAAAATGGTTACTGTCACTGTAAGAGATCAACGAGTGCTGTAAATGATGTAGAAAAAATGATGTTTTTGTTATTTCTTTTATGATCGCATGGTTTGGAAACAATGTTGCAAATTTCAAAATGTCTAGTTATGCCATGATATGTTTTTTTTTTTGGTTTGCGATAAATCAAAATTCTATATATTGTCCCATCCCTACTCATAACGCTCAACGGACATCAAGATTTTGGCTGAATAATGACATGTATTATCTTATGCCTTCGGAAGACATGAAATATTTTGCTGGAGTCGCATAGACTACTTTTATGATATTTTTAGGTACTTTTTTTAAAATGCTAAAGTGAGTCACTATCCACGTACATTGTATTGAAACAACAGGCCACAATATTCATTAAAATTTTCTTTGTTTGGCAAAAAAAAAAAAGAAAGATAGCCGAACAGGTTTAGAATGACATTAGGGTGAGTAAATGATGACCGATTTTTAATTTTTGGGTGAACTATTGCTTTCCATGGTCATGGAAAACCTGGAAATGTCAGGGAATTTTAAGTGTGTGGAAAAAGCCAGGGATATTTTTGTATGTCGGTGATTTTACTTAATTGTTCTAGTTATGCTCATTTGTGAAGTACTTTGCATTCAAAAATATGTTTACATTTTTAGCCAATCTCAAATCCTCATCCAGTAACCATAAGCAACTGAAATTCAAGGAAAAACGCTACCAGCTGGTCAACTCATACGGACTGTTCCGGAGAATGACTGGGGTTGGCGGTGGTCATTGAGGGCAGCATGGATCGCAACACATGGACGGTCAGTTGAAGGTTAATTCAGGAATTGTTTAATGTACAACATTGTCAGCCTAGCGGTTCAGGACCATGCAAGGGCTGATCCGTGAACTTCCACCATTGTGCCCTTGAGCACAAAACTTAAACTTCGGTTAGTCCAGTAAGATTGTTTCTGCAGTAAGTGTATTGTATGTTATTTTGGTTAAAAGCATCCACTAAAGCAAAAAGTACTGCAAGAAGGTCGATAAATGATCATCATAAGGATTATTTTTGTTTAAAAACAATATTGTTCTCAATGTGTAGAATCCAATGAGCAAATTTGTTTCACTCAGAGGTCAAACTTCAGTGAGTTTTAGTGTATGAAATTCCCACAGACACATAGAAATATAATAAACAGGAGTGGCTTCTTGTCACATTTTTCCTTATTTAACTATCAGAAACATACATATAACATAGACAACGACATGTTGTAATTTACAGCAGACTATCCTGATTCAAACGAGCCCAAACAACATATTCCTCAAAGAGTGTACATGGAAAGACGATGCACAAAAGTGCGCTCGACACACATTTGTGTGTGTGTGTGTGTGCACATGTCAGAGAACTTACACATATGTGTTCATCTAAAGAACTGTGATGCTCCTGAACACTTAATATTTCTGTATTTGGTAGTCTAATCCGTTCATTTCCAATGGCCGATCATTTTTGACCGGGAACACTAGTGTAACAAAGTGAAATAAAACCTCGAAAATGGTAAATTGTTCGTGAGTTTGAATCCAGGGCGTGCTGAGTAACTCCAGCCAGGTCTCCTAAGTAACCAAATTGGCCCATTTGCAAGGGACGGTAAATAAAACCTCAAAAAATGTAAAGAAAGTGGTACATTTGTTTGAGATCCCATATGTGAATAAAGTTAAGGCATTTTATTCCAATTGGATTAAGTAAAAAAAATTACGAAAATAAAAAGGAATCAGAGTCAAAATGACCAGAACACAACATAACTGTATGGTGTTTTTATTTTCCTATAGGAAATAGTTCATGTATAAGCCAGGGAACATGAGCGCAGCGCCCCCCTGTGGTGGCTCCGCACCAGCCCAGACTGGACTGGCAGATGTGGTGTGCTGCTCTGGGGCCGCACACACAGACTGCTACAGGGCAAACAAGATGGTGAGAAGACAATTTGTTTGTGCATGCACGATCCAGTATATCAGTTTGCCAAACACAATTATCAATGCAGTGTTTTATAATAAATAATAATAATAATAATAAATGTGATTTGTATAGCACCTTTCATACATAAAATGCAGCTCAATGTGCAAAAAACCCCCATAGAATTCAACATTTCAGACAAAATAAACCAAATCATGTCAATAAAAAAGAAACCGTACAAAGATAAAATATAAAAATTAATTAAATGAAATGTACTAAAAATATAAATAAAAAAAATTAAAATAGAATATCAAATGGATCCGTCAAACGCTAGTTTAAATGATGCCTTTGACCTTCAAAATGGCTACAAAATAAGTTAAATGTTCTTTTGTTAGCAAGAGCATATGATTTGTACTAAAACATAATCTTTTCCATATTTAGAAAAAAGTTTAAAAGAATGTTTTTGAGGGGGGAGGCCTGGGTATCTCCATGAGTAAAGATGCTGACTACCACCACTGGAGTCGCGAGTTTGAATCCAGGGCATGCTGGGTGACTCCAGCCAGGTCTCCTAAGCAACCAAATTGGCCCGGTTGCTAGGGAGGGTAGAGTCACATGGGACAACCTCCTCGTGGTCGCTATAATGTGGTTCGTTCTCGGTGGGGCGCATGGTGAGTTGTGCGTGGATGCTGCGTAGAATAGCGTGACCCTCCACCCGTGCTACATTTCCGTGGTTATGCACTCAACAAGCTACATGATAAGATGCGCAGATTGATGGTCTCAGACGCGGAGGCAACTGGGATTCGATCCTCTGCGAACCGGATTGAGGCGAGTCACTACGCCACCATGAGAACTTTGCGCATTGGGAATTGGCCATTCCAAATTGGGGATAAAAACAAATGTATGTGTGTGAGATCTTAGACATTTTGTCTTTTTGGAAAATAATTATTGTTAACATGGTAAAAAAAGTCTTTTGACCCCTATTTTGCAACTTTTTATTTTTCGTGGTATGGTTGACATTTCTGTGTAATTGTTGTGCAGTGATACGACTCATTCAGACAGACGATTCTCAGTATCCGTTCAATAAGCAGCCTCCTGCTTATCTCCGAACTCACCTCTACAAATACCGGTTTACCGAATTACACTGACATTAATGCTTTTGGAAGACGTTTTTATCCAAAGCTAGGGATGAAACTAGGGATGCACAGATACAAAAGGCATGTCTGTTTATTTAGAACAACATCTGCCAATACCAAGAGTTTGGTGGTTCTGCTTTTTGATGCTACCTTGTTTCAGATCACTTGTAGTTAATTACAATATGCAAAACACAATGCATATTAATTAAGTATGCAAAAAATAGATTCTGGTTAAAGGGCTAATGTTTATTGCCAGACAGTCAAGTATTTTTTCCTCCCTCTCTGTTCAGATCATACACTCAGCGATGGTGGAGGAGTTCCCACAGTGCACCTCGGTGACTCTTATCTGGAGCATATGCTAGTCCAACATGGTCTCAAGGTAAAAGACTATCTGTCTAACATCGAAAGTGAAAGTGTGACTGAATTGGGACACGTTTTGTATATTGATCTTTAACTATAAACTCTCATAAAAACAAACAAATCATTAAAGTTCACCATCTGTTATCTGTAGAACAGCAGACAAGGTTTTTGAGTAATTCCAGATTTCATGATTGGTTGTAGTCTTCTAGTGCATAATAATAATAAAAAAGGAGTTCTCATAAGGAGCTTAAATGTGCTTTTCTACCTTTTTTAGTAGCTTGTAATGTAGCTAACTTCTTTCTTTCAGGTTTTTTTGACTGTAGTTGATTTATTTTGAATAAGTAGCTCGACTTGGCAAAGTAGCTTCCCCAACACTGATATTTGCATATAGAAATTCTCAATAAGAAGGCTTCATCGCCAGGTGTATTACTTTGAATTCCTGCCTCAACTTCGAAAATAGGCTCTTTAGTGGTCTTTGAAATGAGTGATGCCAACTGATTCTTTGGGTCCCTCCTCCTTGTGCGCCAGGATAATGCTCCTTCGAGGCGGGGTTCGAATGCTTGGTTGCCACTGTTATTGCAGCATGTTGGTGAACATGTCCGTGTGATGTCAGCTCCTCTTCTGCTTTTGGCTCTCTTCAGCTCAGCAGCAACGCTCTGTCATCTCAACTCTCTACGGTTATGTGCACATCATCACCAGGACAAACACGGATAAACACCACAAACGCATCATGCTCCAACATGACAGAGAAGGATGTGAAGAAACGTGAGGAGGAAACTAAAGAGGAGGTAGAGGAAGATGCACCAAAGATGTGCGAAGGGAAACAGGAAGAAGATATGAGCTCGGAAGAAAAGGAAGTGGAACGCATCAGGAAACGGAAATGATGAGCTGTAGTTTCTCAGTTCAACTCCACACACTAATAGCAGCTCCTGGTAATTACATCAGCATGTATTTATACTTCCATTATGTCAAAACATTCACACGGTTTTTCTGTTTTCACAGGTATATTTGAGACAGGTAGGCAGTATAGTGAAACATTTACATATACCATTGGTGCACTAGAAGTTCAAGGTTTATAGGAAAGAACATAAGCGCTTGCCCGATTCAGACACGATAAGAGCAAAATCACAAGAACGTTTTGTTCTTGTTCAAGTGGCCCTTTGATTGGTCTGAAGAGTAAATGCAAAACATGAAAAACAAGGTTGGTTATTTTCCCCTAGTGTCTGCCAACGGCTCACAAAAACCCACAATGTGTCTCCCACGTCTCTTTGAAACCTAAAAATGATAACATCACATCTTGATGCACTTATTCTGTGCTGTGCCTTACGATTAACCTAGAATAAAAAGCCAAGTATGGTTACAGGTGTCCAAAAATGTGAGATTAAAATTATTTTAACTGAAGTCGAAAATGGTTGCAATATGAAGATATTTAAATTAAATAGTTTTTTACACTTTGACTGTCATCTTGTCTGTGTTCTAGTATGTATCGGACTGTAACTGGTCACGGTCTTTGTCGTAAGATGCGTATTGTAATGTTGCCAAAAGTTATTTTTAAGATAGAAAGTAAGATATGCTTAGACCCTGTTGTGTAAAGCCTTGCACGTTTACTGTGTTAATATGAGCTATCTACGGAGTGGTGGTGGTGGTGTAGTGGTCTAAGCACATAACTGGTAATCTGGTAATCAGAAGGTCGCTGGTTCGAGCCCCACAGCCACCACCATTGTGTCCTTGAGCAAGGCACTTAACTCCAGGTTGTTCCGGGGGGATTGTCCCTGTAATAAGTGCACTGTAAGTCGCTTTGGATAAAAGCGTCTGCCAAATGCATAAATGTATCTAAGATGGAAAAATCATGTAAAAATTATATAAAACATATATACATTGTACTATAGGCTAATACCTCACAATTTCAAGTAGAATTATTTATTTTATCTTCAATCTATACATGAATACACAAGATAAAGTCTACATGTCAATTTCTGAAGCCTGAATATACATAGATGATCTGAAAAATAATAATGCATTTTGCAATGGCAAAGAACAGAAAGGTAAATGCAGTTCCATGGATTGCACAATTATTTATATTAGTCAATGATATCAACAAATGAAATCTAGATTTGTATGTTGTCAAAACAGATGTCTGAAGCATACTTTACACAAGCCAAAGTGCATACTCTGCCGAAGTGCGTTCCTTTCGTTTATACAGAACGTGGACACTTGCATTGCTGTGGTGGTAATAATTGTCAGTATTCAATGGGGCCAGGGCCACATTAAGGTGCTGTAGGGCCCCGGGGCTCAGCGTTGCATGAGGGCCCCTGACATGAGTTATCTATTCCTTATTAGTACTATTGTTCATACTAAAGGTTTAAACCTACTCCACTGGATGAACAGTTGCCAGACCATTATTATTTGATCTTGTATTTACGGGACGCTTTGGAGTATGGACACAGTTGAAGTATCTGTTGAAAGAAGACACTTTGGGCTTTATTTCTCAAGTGTCAGAATTAATATATGTTGTTTTTTATTAAAGGTAGAGAAGCTGAAGCTTATAGCAATGGAAATATTTTGTGCTGAACATGTTTTTATAATCTAAAAAAACTACAAAGTACCAAGACAACCCAGAAAGACAATGTTCTCAAAGCCACGAGTCTAAAGAAGTTACGTTTCAAATTTGAAGGTGATCGAACAAAAAATGAGGTTCCTGCGAGCTTTGCTCCGCCTTTCAAGACAACACTAAATCTGACTGCACTGCCCTGCTATTATGAATAAAACTATGCCCCATTTTTGGACTTTGGAGACAGGCTGGTTTTGTTTATGAGACTCTAATATATAAGATCATATACAGTTTTACAACATGATTGCATAGTTTGTTGAAGAACGATGACGAAGGGTATTTCTTTCAGGCGAGATCGCATGTAAACAACGGAGAATATATCAACATTTCTCTGATTTATCACTTTTATGGACAAAACGTGCTATTGGATGTTTGTCAGTGAACGCTTGTTATGGACGATTGACCCAAGTGTGTTGAACTGGATTCATCTGGTGGTCGTGTTTTCATAATAAAAGTCCCGTTTTGATATTTGCATGTTTTCATTTGTACTCCTGCACAAATACCTAAATTGCTGTTTCTGGAGCATTACTATCATGAAACAGAGATCGCATATCAATGTTGAACCCTTTGACCTTTGAAAAGACACTTCTAAGTGGTAAATTTATATATTAAATGTAAGAAGAGTGACATCACCACCGTGTGCGGGCGATTGCGTATCAACATGTTAATTTAGAATTTAATGTGTTTTTTTTACAATTGCCAACCATCTCCCCTAAATCCACATGTTTGTCTTTTCTTATTTAATGGTTTATTTTTCATTGCATTATAAGCATAAAAGTTTGAGTAACAGTTCGATGTAGATTTTGAATCAGACTTTTGAACCCCACTTTGTGCGTTTGTGTTTGTTTGTTTCCCTTAATAGGCTAATGCATTTATCGAGCTTGCATAGCTAAGAAGCGCCTGTGTTCATGCACTTGCGCAGAGTGTGATTTTAGCCTTTAGTATGAACAATAGCTAGTACAATTAGTACAACCGTACTAATAAGGAATATATCACAGCAAGTGAAGTGTGCAGTAGTTTGCTCATGAGACCAGTCAAAGAATGAGAGCTTGAAGAATTCAGTGTGTGTCATTGGAATAAAATGGTAGATTGGTGGTATATGTTCACCACTGCAGTACGCCAGGGCAGTACTTGTCAATAAGTGACTGATAATACGGCTTCAGCCTCTCCACATCTGGCAGTTCAGTGCTCTTGGTGTACAAATCAAACTTGCTGTGGAGGAAAGACAAACAGACGCATGTTACTGATCTTACTGTAGGAATCGCAGGCAGAACACTTGAGAAAGAGGTCAGACCCTCAGTATGTAGGTCACAATATGGACACATGCTTTCATTCGAAAACCGGTGACGTACTTAAACTCTTTGACCCAGGGTAACATCTGTAGGTCCTTCTCGTTGCATAAGTGCATGTAGTCTCCATTAGAATGCCAGGGGTAGAATGAGTGGAATCGGATCATGTATAGACCCTGTGGGACGCGTTAGAGCAAAGACTCTTTTAGGTTACTTTTATATAAAAGAGCCTTTCAGGAACTTAAATCAGATGGTGTTTGTGTGATTTATCTATTTAGTTTCAATGTGACATTACCTCCTCTGGGATAGTGCATTTGTTGAACTTCATTACGCGGTACAAATATTCTGTAATGGTGCAAAACGTTTGTCAATTCAGCAGCAAATATGTTTAACAATGAGACGTCAAACATCAGTTGCAGTGGCATCGAGTCTTTGGTCAATTAAGCAACATTTAACCCTTCCACACATTTGGCAATCAAGTAACACTAGAATTCTGCTCGTTAAATTGCAGTTCAACAATCCTAATTTTCCTTTCAACAACTGTTACCAATTTTATATACAGCAAATGCTCGAAATTGTGCATGTTGCAGTGAGGCACTTACAATGGAAGTGAATGGGGCCAATCCGTAAACGTTAAAATACTCGCTGTTTCAAAAATATAGCCATAAGACGTAAACAACATGCATGCTAACTTAATTTTAGTGTGATATAATTGCTTGCTAACCATTTCCATGTAAAGTTGTCCAATTTTATAACTTTGTTGCCATGACGACATGACGTTGGTGACAAATAACGAAGTTCATCTGCCTAGAACAGTAGTCCGACGCAAAAACAATTTGAATAACTACAGCTTAAATAATACACAAGTGTTAACCGAAGAATGAAGTGCTTTTATAAACTGCTACGTTTCACATTTCTGCCTTTTTAAACCCTAACGGTTTGTATGGTATGTTTTGCTTGAAAATTGTGCTTGTACTATCTGTTTCATATTTTCTATTTAATGCATTGAATTTTGAGGCCACTCTAGATGTCTGATATCACTCACCGTCATGTCCCCAAGACATCAGGACATCATCCAACCCACATTGTGGTTTATAAATGCCAAATTCTGTGCTGCAGAGAGAAACATACATACCGGGAAAATCATGAATAACACCGTAGAAACAAACATTCGAAAGGATGCTTGAATCTTGAATGCTGATAAACCTTTAATAGTTCTAACCCTTTACAAACATATTAGTGTAGTTGTGTGTTGGGGAAGGGTTTGGTGTTGTACTTGAGTGTCAGATTCTTCTCATCTGGATTGTCTTGAAATGTAGAGTTTCTGAAAACTATTGAATTCTGAAACTTGCATCCGACTGGGAATGTGTCTCCAACTACTGCCCACTGAAACGCACAAATCGGCATTCTTATAGCATATGTGTTTCTTTAACTTGAGCAGTTTTTGCACGGTAGACTTTTAGAACTCTTAACACTAGTGTGTCAAATTGTTCTGCTAACAATGTTCGTTTTATCTATTGTTTGTTTAATGTTCTATCATTTGTTCATTCTATTGTTAGTTTGTTCTATCTATCGTCCGTCCGTTCGTTTTAGGTTCTATCTATCATCCGTTCGTTTTAGGTTCTATCGTTCGTATTGGGTTCTATCGTTCGTTCGTTTTAGTTTCTATCGTCCGTCCGTTCGTTTTAGGTTCTATCGTTCATTCGTTTTAGGTTCTATCTATCGTCCGTTCTGTCTATAGTCCGTCTGTTCGTACTACGTTTTGTCTTTCGTACGTCCGTTCGTTTTAGGTTCTATCTATCATCCGTTCGTATTGGGTTCTATCGTTCGTTCGTATTGGGTTCTATCGCTCGGTTTTAGGTTCTATCGTCCGTTCGTTCGTTTTAGGTTCTATCGTTCGGTTTTAGGTTCTGTCGTCCGTTCGTTCGTTTTAGGTTCTATCGTTTGTTTTAGGTTCTATCGTCCGTTCGTTTGTTTTTAGGTTCTATCGTCCGTTCGTTTGTTTTTAGGTTCTATCGTCCGTTCGTTCGTTTTTAGGTTCTATCGTTTGTTTTAGGTTCTATCGTCCGTTCGTTTGTTTTTAGGTTCTATCGTTTGTTTTAGGTTCTATCGTCCGTTCGTTTTTAGGTTCTATCGCCCGTTCGTTCGTTTTGGGTTCTATCTATCGTATGTTCGGACTACAATTGACCAAGTTTTTTTTTTTTTCTTCAAACATCACTTGTCTCGTATTTCATCTCAAGCATGCTCAACACTGACACTTTTGTCCACTTGGTTAACAAGTACACTAATATTTGGAAAAAAAATGTATTGGGGCAAAATATTTGCATGTGGTGGAAATGTTGTCACAAATGTGGGACACAGTTTTTGAAAAATTTATTGAAATCATTTTCCCACAAGAAATACTGAAATTGTTTGTTTATTTTACTCTTTTAGATGAACATTTAAAAATGTGTATTTTTTTTAATTAAGTTTAATATTGAAAGTCTGGGTCTGGGACAAGGCTAAAACAGTAAAATCTGTGCATAAATGGTATTTAAAAAATGTACCAAAAATAAATGAAGGCCTAGTAAAAATGTTCTAAGTCAGTTTGAATGTGTCTTTCATATAACTTTATATTTATATTAATATTTTTGTTTTAATAAAAATCCAACTGCTGGAACTTCAATGCTCGACGTTACAGAAAAACCCAAATATGTAACTGAATAGATTTTCAAATTGTTATTGATACATTGTCTCTCACCTGTGGTTCTCCATACAGAGCCATGATTTTTCCAATGTCATGGATTAGACCAACTAGCTGGAACCAATCTGGAGACAGGACATTCGTTAAAGTGTGTATCTTTTTCTGTATTAAAATACTGTTTCTTATCACTCATCTTAAACTGTAAGCCATTTGTAGGTACATCATTAAACACTGTTTTGTGGCACTATAAAATGTATCTGTTTTGAGTGATCCGTCCATACAGACACAACAACATTGACTCAACCAATGGCATGAGATCGGAAAGCTGTTCAAAAACACGTTTATTTTTTTAATCTGTTCAGTGGCACTAGTGATGCAGAAATTACAATTTCACCTTTTAAAATGAGTTAAATTTACATGTGCAATTCTATGTTTTACCATTTGCTTTTGCTGTTATACTGACATTTGAAAATGTCAGCATAAAAGCAATATGCATCTAAAAGTTTAGCCCTAAAGAAAGCGCTTCTGGTTTGAACATTGATCAGCGCTTCAGAAAACACTTACAGGTATGTGCTTTTGAAAAACACCAGTTTATCTAATCAAAGCATACACTGAGATGAGCCCTGTGACCTTTGTCCCCGTTGACCCCTTACCTTTATCAGGATGTTCTTTGCGGATACCCTCGGCGGTCTGGAACGCATGGAAAGAGTTTGGGAAGTCAACGTCCGGGTCGGATTCGTCAACAAGCTCATCCAGGGAATCGATGTTCTCCATCATAGTCATATTGAAGTGATTGCAGTTGGCCCAAATCAGGTGCTTAAGGTCAGAAGAGAAGTGAGAGGGCATGTTCAGTGTTTTTTTTGTGAGAGTTTTGACTTATCCAGGTCATAAATTTGACTACAATTATTCGAATTTTTTTTTAATTATTAAAGCTCTAGAAAAATATGCCTAGAGTTGGAACTGGAGTAACTGTGCTATGCTCTGTAAAGCTTGCCTTCTATACAAATCCTGAATCTAACATTGCTACCCAACAAATTTAAACTTCAAAAAAAGAAAGTAAAATGATTTGTTCTCTAAGTGAAGATTCTGCATAACATTAATTACGTATGATTGAGCATCTATAGATAGAAGATTTAGAATTACTGATAAAGTACTGAATTACTGTCCAGTTGTTTGTTTTATTTGCCGGCGTTTGCAGACCAACCTTCTGTTTGACAAAGTCCAGCGTTTGGTGTGTGTGCATCAGCTTGTATGTATAAAACACACGGTCAAACAGTTCTCCACTCTGTCTCGCAGACGTATATACATATCAAGAAGAAAAAAGCTTAATTTATATTGGGGGAAAAAGCATGAATGAATGATTTTTGTCAGTGCATTTAGAAAATACTGACTTTAAAATCCCATCAAAGTTTTACCTCAAAGTTCCTGAATTTTGACTTCTCTTTCTGAGGACAATCGGGACGGTATGCCAGAGATGGATCCGGACCCTTTAAGGGAAAGTTGGCATGAGAGATATGAATGAAGCAAACACAATCAGCTCCAACATTAGAAATGAACCTTTTAGCACAGTGTCCTCATGATTCTGTGACCTAGAAATCATAAGTATTTTTTGTTCTTTTTACATCATCTTAAATCCAAATGTATTTATAAGTAGTCTCAGACTATTGGACTCCATTGTGTGTATATATATAATTGTCGAAATACCAGGTTCACAACCCTCATGGTTCAGCTAAGATTCTGTCGCTCAGGATGATGGTAGATGTTGCTTGTGTTTGGAGCTGGTGTGACTGAGCTCTATTTATCAATGGTGCTCATATGGGGTCTCTGAACTGTAGTGGGAAAAACTAGTAACACTTTAACTTTCTTCAGATCAATCTGTCTGAGGCTTTCAAGGGGCCTGTCAGTGTGCAAAAATGTGTGTTTGAGTATATAAGTCCTTGACGCAATCTAGCATTGATATGTTGACCCGAATGCAGTTTTTGGAAAGAGCACACTGCACTGTTACAATGACTAAGGGCTTTTGATACAATAATAAGTTTGAGAATATTATATTTGTGCATGTTGCTTTCTGCTTATACGGTGAAAATAATTATACCACTTATTATATTCAGTTCTTTGTTTTAAATTGATTTCTAAAATGGATGTTTAATTGTATTCAAATTTCATCTGTATATTTACACATTGTAGTGTTTTTAATTATTTAATTTATTGCGTTAATCAACACATCATTGTTCTGTTGTTCGTTCATACTATCTACCATATGTTCATTCTACATTCTATCTATCGTCTGTTCGCTATCGTTTGTTCTACGTTCCTTCGGTCTTGTACGTTTGTTCTACGTTTTTTTTCTATCATTTGTTTGTCCTATGCTACCATTCATTCTATGTTCTATTAATCTATTGTTTGTTCATTGTACGTTCTATCGCCCATTCATTTGATCTATCGTTTGTTTGTTCTATGTATCTTTTGTTTGTTTTACGTTCTATCTGTCATCTGTTCATTCTACGTTCTACCATCAGTATGTTCTATCTATTATTTGTTTGTTCTATGTATCTTTTGTTTGTTTGTTTTACGTTCTATCTGTCGTCTGTTCATTCTACGTTCTACCATCAGTATGTTCTATCTATTATTTGTTTGTTCTATGTATCTTTTGTTTGTTTGTTTTACGTTCTCTGTCGTCTGTTCATTCTACGTTCTACCATCAGTATGTTCTATCTATTATTTGTTTGTTCTATGTATCGTTTGTTTTACGTTCTATCTGTCATCTGTTCATTCTACGTTCTACCATCAGTATGTTCTATCTATTATTTGTTTGTTCTATGTATCTTTGTTTGTTTTACGTTCTATCTGTCATCTGTTCATTCTACGTTCTACCATCAGTATGTTCTATGTATCTTTTGTTTGTTTGTTTTATGTTCTATCTGTCATCTGTTCATTCTACGTTCTACCATCAGTATGTTCTATGTATCTTTTGTTTGTTTGTTTTATGTTCTATCTGTCATCTGTTCATTCTACGTTCTACCATCAGTATGTTCTATCTATTACTTGTTTGTTCTATGTATCTTTTGTTTGTTTGTTTTACGTTCTATCTGTCGTCTGTTCATTCTACGTTCTACCATCAGTATGTTCTGTCTTATTTGTTTGTTCTATGTATCTTTTGTTTGTTTGTTTTATGTTCTATCTGTCATCTGTTCATTCTACGTTCTACCATCAGTATGTTCTATGTATCTTTTGTTTGTTTGTTTTATGTTCTATCTGTCATCTGTTCATTCTACGTTCTACCATCAGTATGTTCTATGTATCTTTTGTTTGTTTGTTTTATGTTCTATCTGTCATCTGTTCATTCTACGTTCTACCATCAGTATGTTCTATCTATTACTTGTTTGTTCTATGTATCTTTTGTTTGTTTGTTTTACGTTCTATCTGTCGTCTGTTCATTCTACGTTCTACCATCAGTATGTTCTGTCTTATTTGTTTGTTCTATGTATCTTTTGTTTGTTTGTTTTATGTTCTATCTGTCATCTGTTCATTCTACGTTCTACCATCAGTATGTTCTATCTATTACTTGTTTGTTCTATGTATCTTTTGTTTGTTTGTTTTACGTTCTATCTGTCGTCTGTTCATTCTACGTTCTACCATCAGTATGTTCTGTCTTATTTGTTTGTTCTATGTATCTTTTGTTTTACGTTCTCTGTCGTCTGTTCATTCTACGTTCTACCATCAGTATGTTCTATGTATCTTTTGTTTGTTTGTTTTACGTTCTATCTGTCATCTGTTCATTTCTACGTTCTACCATTAGTATGTTCTGTCTATCTTGAGTTCTATCATTCATTCCTTTGTTCTATCTATCCATTATTCTTTTGTTCTACGTTTGTTCTGTCTATCTTGAGTTCTATCATTCATTCCTTTGTTCTATCTATCCATTATTCTTTTGTTCTACGTTTGTTCTGTCAATCGTTTGTTTGTTCTACACAAGTTCAGTAATTTTACGTTCTATCTGTCAGCTGTTCCTTCTATGTTCTACCATCAGTGCATTTTACCTATCTATAGTTTGTTCGGAGTTGTATCATTCGTTCTACGCTCTGTCAATTGTTTTTTGTTCTACATTCATTCTGTCAATCGTTTGATTGTTCTACATGTTCTATCGTTCATTCTTCCTGTCCATTGATTGTTCATTTTATCCTTCCATCGTTCATTTGATCATTCTGTTAACTTTCCATTGTTCGTTCTACGTTCTATCTTTGTTTATTCATTCTACGATTTATCTATCGTTCTATGTTTCTTTTGATGTGTCTGTCATACCGTACTATTGCTCTGTCTGTCTATCTGTCAAGGCAAATAAGTTTGTTTAAAGACCATTGTTTGATAAGTGTGTGTTTTGTGTGTATGTTACACCCCTGATTTTTATTGGCTGATTTTTGTGGGTGAGTCTGTGAAGTATCTAAGGCACTATATCAGAGGTTCACTGTACACAATTTGAGGTCAAATGCAACTGAGGACATACTGACACTGAATGAGAAAATTGTTCTTTTTGTCTTACACATTTGGCATAATCTGAGAGAATGTATTTTTACTATATTCCACACAGTTCAGCTGCTTATTTAATTAATTAAATTAGTTTATTTTTGGCATGCTTTTACTTGAGTATGGAGCTGTTTAGCCATAATATAAATTTGGTGATAAACCTGGAAGGCTAATTCACCTTGGGTTCCCTCAGGCATTTCCTATTGGTTTTTATAATGTTTTTTTTATTTATTTGATAAGGTCTGTGGTAAACATTACTGGAAGATACTTGGACGTGTTGGTAGAAAATGTCTCTGTGATTCGTTGACAATATTGCATGTACAGCAATCACACTAATACTTTGAAATTGGCTTGGGGGAGCAGCCCACGCTTGTTTAGCCAATGCTCTCTTTCTCTTTATCATTTTGTACGTTCATGTGACCTGACAACGGGTTGACTGACATGGCTTGCCAGAGGTCGTGTGGTTGAAAGGGCCGGTTTAATTCAGGTTCATTCTGGCAGAAGTTAGCAAACCATCTGAAATCACTTACTGCACCTTTAAAAACAATTGCATGTATTATTATATTATAAAATGATCTATTTCTTTACATATTTTCCCCCAAGTTCCTCAGTGAAACGTTTGAGGAATGAAAACGTTGCAAGTCCACTTGCAACCAGCAGATGACTGTAAAAGCTCAAATTCTCTTGAGTGGCTTTAACAAAGGTGTGTGCACATGATGCAAGGAAAACAAAGCAACATGTCTCTGTGTCTTCATTCTGAAGGGGTCCCCAGGCAAGAGAAAGAAATGTGTCCAAATAATGTTTTCACTGTGTTAAATAAGTGTAGTTCTGCAAACTCAAAGGCATATTCTGGGTTTAACAAGTTCAATCGACAAAATTTGTGGCATAATTTTGACTCCCACCTTTTTTTTTTTTTTTTTTTTTTTGTCCCCAATTTGTCAATCCCATCAATCCTCTCATTTTATGTGGCTTGTTGAGTGCATAACCACGGAGACGTAGCACGGGTGGAGGTTCACGTTATTTTCTGCGTCATCCATGCACAACTCGCCACGCGCCCTACCGAGAGTGAGAACCATGTTAGTGCGACCACGAGGAGGTTACCCCATGTGACTCTACCCACCCTAGCAACCGGCCAACTGGTTGCTTAGAAAGCCTGACTGGAGTCACTCTGCACATCCTGGATTCAAACTCGTGACTGTAGGTGTGGGCCACTTTTTATTTTAAAAAGCTAAATCGAATTTACTGTGAGGCACTTACAATGGAAGTGAATGGGGCCAATTTGTTTGAGGGTTCAAATGCAGAAATGTGAAGCTTTATAATTTTATAAGAACTCATGATAGGCTATTGATAAAATTGCACTTGTCACTCTGACCCAGAATTTTACAGTGATAATGATTTGTGTACACACACGCACTGATCTAGAGTAATGTCGTCATATTGCCTCGTTATTCAGTGTGGGTGTGTGTGTGTGTATGCAAATTTGCAAGCTTTTACAGGTACCTAAATGAGACAACGTATGCGTTTGTTTTGTTTATTGACACCGATCAATTCTAATAAAATGCACAACAGAAATGAATAACTACAAACTACCACATGACAAATATTTACATCTCAGAAGCTTAGAATAAAATATCTTCTCTTCCATTCAAGTCAATGCCATTAAAGAAGGTAATAAAATCGTCTCACTTTTAAAGTGCTTTACATGTTTGGAAACTTTTGGCCTATGTGATTTGAACATAATAGTCCACATTCCAACATTGACACCACTTTGAGCGACTAGTTTGTGTTTGGTTTGGGCCACGTGCCTGTTTGGCGAGAGAGTTGTGTATAAAACGGTTGTCGCCCATGTTTTATATTTGTGTTTGTATGTTTTGAGACTGTTGGCACGCATATGATCGGACAGTGTTGAAAGTTTGAGAGCGTAATGAAGAAGATTTGACATCTTAAAAGTATAAATGGGAATATACAGTGGCCCCAAAAAGTATTTGGACATTTAACAGCCGCTGTTTATGTTTTCCATGTTAAAACACTTTCTCCTAGTTTAATGTGCCATTTGTAGTTTTCCTTCCCCGAAGAAGGAACCCCGGCTCTGTGGTTTTTGCGCCTCTAGTGTTCGTTTCACCGGGAAACTCCCACGATAAGTACAACGAGCCAATTGAAATCAGTTTGCAAAAATGTTGGTATAGTCACGTGATTCTATGAGACCAGGTTGTGCAGAGATTACTTCACCTGTTAAGTGTCTAAATGGTTTTGGGGGCCACTCTATAACAGGATGTTTACTCTTAAGATGTGCATGTTGAAGCTTTGTTCGGCTTTAGCTGGCTCAGTCAAGGGCGATTTGTTTCAGATTAGAAAGCGAGACAAAGATGGCAATCTTCTCAATCACTGTGGGATTACTGTAAAGGGAATGAAGCTTCAAGATGATCCATTACAAGAGGGTAACAAGTATTAAAAGTGAGAGAGACGGCTTACTTGTACACTTTAAGACTCTGAATGAGACCTGTAGGAACAGTCCAGTCAACATGAATCTGCATGCACAACCCATTTAACTTCCTAATGTGCCGTGTTTCATAGTGCAACGGGATAGTCAATGAAAAGCCTGACCAAGCTGGTTTTCAGCTGGTCTCCTGGTTTTGCCAAGCTGATGCACGTTTAGTCGGGATGCCAGGTGGTGTCCCAGTGTAACCAAATGAAAGTTGCCAAAACACCTCCAAGACCAACAAATCATCTTGGGGTGGTTTCAAATGTTTTTTTTTTCTTTTAGTTTGTTGATTTTGTTTTTGTTTTTATGCACGAAGTATGCTTATCTTGACCCCTATCACTTATAGACCTAATTCAGAGCAGCGCCATATTTGAATTTTGATGGGAATGAAAACGAGGCCGAGGGGTATACAGTGTCTTCAATAGTTTGTGAATGGTCTGCACTTGTATAGCACCTTTTTTAAACCTTAGTTTACCAAAGCACTTTACACTGTGTCCCATTCACACACCAATGGCGGCAGAGCTGCCATGCAAGGCGCTAGCCTGCCATTGGGAGCAACTTGGGGTTCAGTGTCTTGCCCATGTGGGCCGGGAATCGAACCGCAAACCTTACGATTAGCGGCCGACCCGCTCTACCACCTGAGCCACAGCCGCCCCTAGTTTGTGTACTGCTGTTTAAATTGGTCTAGGAAATTTTGGTAGACTAAAAAAACATGTGTATGCCATTTAAGAAACTAATTTTATCCATCACACCCTCTTTTTCATTTCCCTTAATTTAAATATGGCACCACTGTAAATAAGTTCTGTCAAAAGTTTGAAATATCATATTCAGATTTGCTCTTTTTGAGACCGTTACAATGCAGCATTTGTACAATTTTAGGCATTTCAAGCCTGCTATTGAGTCTCAGTTGCTGCGTTTCCACTATCAGGCCAGTCAATTTGTAGGCAAAACCGGAAGGCTAATTCTCCTCAGTAATTTCCTATGGGTTTTAGAACAGGGATTTTTTATTTAACCACAACCTAAACAGTTCAATAGTTGAAGGCAGTTTGTTGTCTAGTGATGACTCTGGTCATCTTTTGTCACATTTTTGGATGGGTTTCATAATGGACCATGCGGTCTTATCAGTCTTATCCATAACTATGTGGACTTCTGGGGTTGATTGGCGAGTCTTGTCGTCTGCTCTGGCCAGTCAGCTGGTAGAGGCGGTGACTGAGGTTCTGCACCTGGCAGGTGCCGAGCACGCATCCCATACGCATCCGTTGACCTTGTTTGTGACTCCGTGACACTCTGTGAACATGCCGGCGTTCCCAGGAATGTCCCAGAGTGCTGCTTTGTTGATTGGACTGTCTCGCTGGGGGCCCTTTATGCACAAGGGCTGTCCAGACCGTATGGCGCTCTCTTGCCCCAGTACTCGAAGACATGGAAGGAATGGTGAAAGTTTCCATGGCGATACTGCCCCCTCTTTCTGGAAGCGTCCCGGGGTTTCTATGAAAAATTAAACTGGTGATAGAGAAATAATTTGGTTGACTACTTATAGAAAATACACATGCATACACTTACTAAATCTAAAACTATTGTTTTAAATACAAGACTTTCTTACTAAATTAAAAAAAAAAAAAACCTGTTGAAAATAACAACTTAAACCAGCTTATGATTGTTTTAAGATGGTCTGATGGCAAAGCTGTTGCTGATTTAGGTTGGAGAAAAGAAAAAAAAAAGCCAGCCTAACATGGTCTTGGCTGGTTTAAGATGGCCAAGCTGGTTTTCATATGGTCTCCTAGTCTGGCCAAGCTAATGTTGGTATACCTGGGAGGCATGGAAGAGAAACCATCTTAAGCCAGCCTAAGATGGTTTGCTGGTTTAAGATGGTCTTCCAGCCTGACCAAGCTGGTTTTCAGCTGGTCTCCTGCTTCGGAGATGCATGCTTAGTCGGGATGCCAGTTGGTGTCCCAGTCTAACCAACTGAAAGTAGCCAAAACCCTTTGGATGTATTTTAAATAATTGCAAAAAGCTTCATTGGCCAAAATTTCACTGTTTTTTGGTCCTGGCACAAAATGATCAGCTAACATAATATCAATAATCATATCAGCAGCACCTGGCAAAGTGTGAACGAGCACTAGTCAAGTGAAATCACTCTGATTGGATTAGAAGAGCAGACTGAGTGCTATAAAAGGAGGGAAAAAGTTCTTCCAATCATTGTGTTCTTGTTAGCAATGGTTACCTCTAAAGAAAGATGTGCAGCCATCATCGCTTGACGTCAAAATGGCCTCACATGCAAATAATATTGCACCTGAAAGAACCATTTACCGGATCATCAAGAACTTCAAGGAGAGAGGTTCAACTACAGTGAAGAAGGCTTCAGGACGTCCCAAAGTGTCCAGCAGGCACCAGGACCATGTCCTCTTGAGGAGTCAGCTACAGAATCATGTCACCACCGGTGCAGAGCTTGCTCTCTCAAAATTCTGCCCAAAAACACTGCCATAAATAAAGAATGGCATCAAAATATCCTGCAAGAGCAACTTCTCCCAATGATCCAGGAGCAATTTGGATGATCTGTGCATTTTCCAGCATGATGGAGCACCTTGTCACAAGGCAAGAGTGATAATGAAGTGGCTCGGAGATCATTACATTGAAATTTTGGATCTGTGGCCAGGACACCCCAGATCTTAATCCCATAGAGAACCTGTGGTCAATCCTCAAAAGGCGAGTGGACAAGCAGAAGCCCACAAATTGTGATCAACTCTGAGCACTAATAAGGCAAGAATGGATCACCATCAGTCAGGATTTGGCCCAGAAGATTATATCCAGCATGCCAGAGCGAATTGCAGAGGTTATGAAGAACAAGGGTCAACACTGTAAATATTGACTCTGCATATATTGAATGTTTTTGCCAATAAAAGCCTTTAAACTTATGAAACACTTATCATTGTTTTCCAGTATATCATAGAAACATGTGAAAAACAAATCTACATATACTGAAGCAGCAAACTTTACAAAACACAAAATTTATGTCACTGCCAATACTTTTGGCCACAGCTGTATTGGCTGGTTTGAGTATGTCTGTAACTGCTGATCTTCTGGGATTTTCACACACAACAGTCTCTAGAATTTACTCTGAATGGTGCCAAAAACAAAAAAACATCCAGTGAGTGGCAGCTCTGTGGACGGAAACGCCTTGTCGATGAGGGAGGCCAACAGAGAATGGCCAGACTGGAAGTCTACGGTAACTCCGATAACCACTGTACAATTGTGGCGAGAAGAACCTCATCTCTGAATGCTATTTGGTGCTGTTTTGGCGGCACGGAGGACGACTTGCACAATATTATACAGGTGGTTTTAATGATGTGACTGATCGGTGTAAGTATAGAAACGATACCTTTTACTTCGATTGCAAAATATTCTAATATGTACAAATAGATATGTAGTTTAAGGGTGAAGAGACACCGACTTGATTTAGTCTTCCACAGTGCATCATGGGAGTGGCCGGTCGCTCTGAAGCTCGTTTCTCAGGCTTCGTTGGCCGTGGTTCTTTCTCTGCTGCACCATGGGTAATGTAGTTTACCATGAATTCTGTTATTAAACACTAATTTTGAACAATGAGTTCTCTTTATTGTGAAATTTCCAAATCTCTTAATGCTCATCTCCAATTAGTTCAAAATGCAGCAGCAAAATTTCTAAAAGGAGGTCGGATGTATGATCATGTTACCCCCATTTTAAAGCCCATGGTGCAGGTTTTTTTTTTTTTTTTTGGCAATTTTCTAGTTGGTAATAAACATTTAAACAGTTATCCATTGTATTTGATGTTGTAGGGTACTACAAAAAAGAAATATAATACGGAAAATAGGTGATATGTTAGCTTTTAGCTACAGCTTAGCGATTATTCTTATTTCTCCCACAATGCATTCCATGACGTCACATGAGGTACTCGCTGACTGTTGGACTGACAGAAGAAAGCCCGCGGCCATCTTACAATTGAGGGAGAGTGAGACGAGGAGTAGCTAACTAGTGAAAGAGTGACAGTGACAGATTTATAAGTAAGTAGATAGATAGAATAGCATAGATAGTGAGAGATAGCATAGCATAACAGATAGCTTATAGATAGATAAAGAGTAGATCATAAATAACGTTAGTCAAAATGGTTTATTACTGTGTTTGTGGCGGGTGCAAGAACTCCAGCAAAACTGGACATAGGGTCCATTCCTTCCCTAAGGACAAAGGGATCTTCCGAAGCTGGGTGCAGTTTGTGAAGATTAGGCGGGCAGATTTTTCAGCTAGCTCTGTCACCGCCTACTCGAGAATATGCAGCGCGCATTTCAAAGAGGAGGATTACCACTCAGGGGATGCTAATATGGTCTCACTTGGATTAAAGAGTGAGAGGAGTGCTAAATTACTTCCTACCGCCGTGCCGTCTGTGAACGCAAACCTCTCTGCTTGCCCCGTCCCGAGGTCGAGAGACACCGTCTGCCGCAAGCGAGAAATTGCCACGGTAAGCATCATGCTAACGTTAATGTTTACAAGCTGCGTGTTAGCTAGTTCTGTGTGTATTTTGTATACCGTGTTCCCTTTGACACAGCCTCCACTAACTTACAAGCACAATCACTCTGACATTAGAAGAGCATATTTCGTGATTCACGAATAAAAATTAGAATAATAACAAAATTGCCCTGAAGTAAAAGTCCATATCATCATGAAAGCTTTATAGCTGTGCCATAGGTTATTGTTTCCACTGGGAAACTAACGTTAGTTGTAGCACACACGTCCCATTTTATTGATGGACTTATGAAATGACTGGGAATATTTACTTATCATCTTTGAAATTCCAAGAAGATAAGTAAATAATTCTCAGTACTTCCAAGTTGGAAATAAATGATTGAATGTTTCCATGTACTCCTGCAATGTGCTTGTACACCCAATGTGCTTGCGAATCACTGTTCTAAGTATTCATAGTATACCCACCTCTTATTTCACCACTACACCCATTTGCATTTTGCTGACCCTTTTTCATATTTGTTTTCGCAAGATGTTGACAGACGCCTCACAGCAGGAGACTGTGGACAGTGTAGACACTGTGGAGAGTGTCTACTGGGGATCAGCCCTTGCCCTCCTCCACTTCTGACGCTGGGACACAGTGTTTTTTGAAGCCCCCCCGATGGTCTCACGGTAAAACTTGGGTATTTTAAGGGGTAGTTATTAGATATAGTCTCTAAAACATTGCCAGTATCTATGCAATCAGAACATTTCCATACACATTGATTAAATTAATACATAGCCTACACCAAAAAACATACCAGTTTAGATTTGCCATGATTGTCTCATGTTTGGGTATGTTTACTGCCTCTCCACAGCTGTGCAGGTTAACCTGAAGCCCAAGATGGTCAGCGTGGGCACACAGACATCATTCGGCACACAAACCTCCACTCCCCTTGCTAGTCCTGAACAGACAGATGAAGATGATGATAATGCCTCTGTCATCAGTGACTTATCGTGAGTGCCCGAAGAGCCGATGCATGAGGAGGACTTGTTTGATGAGGAGCCACCTTACATGTGTGACCCCCATCACAAGTGAGATAGTTTAAAACCAACATAGACCATTTTGAATGCTCATTTTTGTGTACTGTAGCTTTGGTAGTTTGAATGCCCCCCAACAACAATTTTTTTGTTCTTGTAGTGGCATTGACAAATTCATTGTTTGCCAAGAGGAGCTGATGGGCCTTTTTGTCATCTGTCCGGTTGATCTATCTTGTCTATTTATACGTTTTCCATCTGTGTGTCTGTCTGCCTCCCTGTCTTGGTCTTTGCAGGCTCATTGGCAGCAGTAAAGTTGGAGAACATAATCACGAGGACTGCCTTACTGAAAGATGTTCGACAGCTGTCTCCACAGCATCAGACATTCTCCCTTGAGGCTTACCACTCCCTCATCTTGCACTTCGCACCCAAGCACACAGGGTTTTCATACGTTGGGATGTATAGCAGGTCAGTGCTATCCAAGGAATAATACAGCCAATTATTATGCCTTTTATAGTAATAATAGTACCTATTATCATGCCTATTGTAGTAAAAAAAAAATCTCAAATGTGTTATTTTGTAGGCTTCTCTTAGCGGCGCTGCATTACAATCACAATGCCAACCGCGAGACAGCACGGAAAAGTGATGGGACGGAGAAGTACTGCGTGCGGTATCTGCGCTTCAGAAAAGGTGCCCATGTGTCCCATCAAAGAGGCAGCCTCATACGGTAAGCAGTGTCATGCAGTTCTATCATATTTTGAGATGGCTCACGAGACATCTGTGATCAGTGGCAATGATCTTTATTCAGTATTATTATTATTATTATTATTATTATTATTATTATATCTGCAGGTTATGCAACATCATTGATGAAGGCCCTTCAGGAAAGCTACACCCATTCACCTGCAGCTCTTCGAGAGGTTAGCGCTAATTTGTCCTCCGATGCACCCGCCCCCATCGCTAAATCCTTCTAACAGGTTCCTAAGGAGGAGGCCGTCAGCCTCTTCCTAGCCCGGCAGTCACGCTACAAGAGAACCTAAATTCACATTATTATTATTATTATTATTATTATTATTATTATTATTATTTTTTTCCACAGACAAGTCCAATGATTTAGTTGTAAGTATTTATTTTAGTTGTTATTTATCTTCTTTCCTTCTGTCCCTGTCATCTCATTTGGTGGTGGTGGTTTCCTGTATTCTGCATGTTTTGTGTGTTGTTACTTTGGTTTTACTTTGCACTAAATCATTACTTTTTTCGTCTTTGTAAGTGGCATTAATTGTCGCTGTACCCCATTCAAAGGGTCTTGCATGCTGCATGTCTGCTCCTCTGTCTGTTATTTGCATGAAATTTGTTTTATGTAATTCAAAATAATTTACCAATCATTTTACCTGTGCCTTGTCAACCTCTGTGTGCGGTGTTGTCTGGGTTCACTGTGTGTCAGCTTGATATGCTTTTGCATGTATCACTGCATATGCATTCATGAAAGAGTGTGAGTGTGAGTGACTGTGTGTGAGTAAGTGAGTGTGAGTGAGTGCGAGAACCATCATTTGACCCTCAGGTAAGACCACACTTCTGCAGGCAAAAAAACAATGTGCAAAGGTTTCAGGTCTAGCCCTTCATCAGTGGGCTTTTTTTATATAGATTTGTTTACTTGCAACCTGTGTCTTTGTTCAGTAATCCTTGTCCTTGTTCAGTAAATGTTTAGTAACCCTTACAAGCAATGCCAATAAACTGTTTCTTCTTATTAAAATTCATGTGTTCTGTGTACTTTATAACATTTTAAGGGCAATTGGGCGATCACAACAGAATAAACAATTATTTTTATTCATTCTCATCCAAACGAGGCCATTGAAAGCCCTGATAGGTTTGGTCACCACTTTGGAAGTTTTGTCTGATGGTTGAAACCACACAAGAGGGTAGAGGCTTCCTTATACTCCTCCCTAAAACTCCATAAGCCCAGCGTATAGCCTGCCTGTACGCAGTGTACCGGTATTGCCTGGGAATAAGTAGGAAAGATTCTTAAGTTTTAAACCCTGTAAGTAGGTTGGAAACGTCATTTGAAGCCTGTCTCTTATGCATGTTTGTGCATGCAACACATCTCCTGTCACCTATTGCTGTTGTTCAAAGGACTCAGTGTAAAAACATTGGTAAAGTAAACATAAACCATGAACATACTCGTGCGTGCTGGCTTGAAGGGGACCATGATCCTGTCTGAAGTGTGAATATGCTATTTGTAGCACAAACGGATTCAGGCAGCATGCCTCAAGTTGGCACGTTACATCTGCTGGCCGCGGGGTGAGATCCTCGACCAGCGACCAAAACGCGCTCACCTCCCTACAACACAAGCTCTCCACCACAGTTTCCATGGGACGACACCGCCCACACAGACACCTGCCAAACACAGCGACACAGACGCTTACTACTCACTCACTCCCTCTCCCGGTAAGCCTGACGGTGTCCATGAAAATCAATCACGAGGAAAACTAGTTGGCACTATCAACAATAATCACACTGACGACGCCTACTCGGCGTCGGCTACGGCGAAACAACATTTTCACCGGAGAAAGAGGTAAAAGCTTAGAAATAAAGCATAAAAGTTATTGTATGCACTGCTGTTCATAGACTACTAGCTCCAGCGGTCATTGCTGCGTTTCTAAATGATAGCAACTCACCAGGACACTACACCAACTCTCCATTCATTCTCCTCTGACCATGCATTTATTTGTCTTTGACGGCCATCTGCTCTCGGTATTTCCTCATTCGCCCTCTGCGTCTAAACGGTTCGAAATTGTATGGCTGTGGGCCATCATAAATGTTAACTGTGGGTCTTGCCACCTCTTCCTCATCCCAGTTAGACGCCATAGTAGTCAGTGCTAGTCTGCTAGAATTAGTTCAAGTAGCTGAGAACGGCTGAGGCTACATTCCACCGCGTCTACCTCATGTGACGTCATCGCCGAATCGCGTAAAAAATAACCGTTTCTAACCAAAAACTACAAAAACTGGACTTTAACACCATTTTGGAGACATTTCTAACTTTATATACATATCTTGACTGCTTTATCTACC
Source organism: Xyrauchen texanus (assembly GCF_025860055.1). NCBI lineage: Eukaryota > Metazoa > Chordata > Actinopteri > Cypriniformes > Catostomidae > Xyrauchen > Xyrauchen texanus. The sequence continues at coordinate 4,234,963 of NC_068296.1, read as the reverse complement.
CATTAATCGACAGTGGTGTTTAACCTGCACCATGGGCTTTAAAATCACTTCACTGGATGCCGGTTCAAGCTGGAATTAGTTTTAAAATGTTATTGTTTGTTTATAAATCATTACACAACCAAGCTCCAAGTAATTGTCAGACTACATACTTACAACCCACCTAGAAGTCTGAGATCCCGTGATCAATAATATCTCCTTGATGTCCCATGCTCGAGGCTGAAGCATAGAGGGAGAGAGAGACTTTTTTGGTTGTGGGTCCTATTTTATGGAATAGCCAGTATTATATTTTCACCTTCAAAATCTGTTTTAAGTCTTCTCTTAAAACGTATCTCTTTTCACTGGCTTTTAATTGTATGTAATGTCCTGTTCTTAAATTGTTGCATGCTTTATAATTTTGTATTGTACAGCACTTTGGTCAGCCTTGATGCTGTTTTTAAATGTGCTATATAAATAAAATAACTTGAGATCAAATAACGCTGACCGATGGCTTCAATGGAAGCTCGAAGCTCGATGTAGGTCTGTCTTTTAAAGGTTTATAAGTTATCGTTAAAAATCAATTGATCTATGGGATAAATTAATGGGATTTTACTTCTGGGGCCAGACTGTTGTGCTCTATTGGCCTTCTGTGGCCCAAGGGTAATCAATGGGCCAAAGGCGCTTGGCAGTGGGAACACCACTTGCATGCACTAGCACGCCCTCATTTGCTCTAATAGTGGAAAATATGTGACAAAGTGTTTCTTTGGCTGTAGTCTGGGCTATGTGTGGTATGCACTAATATTCTCTCACTCTTGGACACACACTCCGTCCAACTTTTGGCATGTCTTCTCCCCGTCTCTGTCTTCTCATGAGACATTCAAGAACGGAGTATAATGGCACTAGTTTTCGGTTTAGTGTGTGTGTGTATATATAATGAGGTCTGACTGAGAAAAATGAGAGTAACTGGGAGCTTCACAACTTTTCTGTCCACAGAATTCTCTCTTTATTGTCTTTTTGAGGACCTATGACAGCTGTGGCACTATATTTGCCATTTAGTTTATGGTAAATTAGGTATACTCTTTATACTACAATATTAAGTTTGTTGTTCTGGTGCCTCTAGTGGTACCAAGTGGAATTGCAAAAATGGTGACCATTTTCAAACAGATTTCCCAAATACTCATCTGTCATTGGTTGGCAGAAGTTGACCATAAACAGAGCATTGTTTCAATAGCATCACAATGTGTCAACACTCTTCAAGAAACTCAATCTGAACGGCTGACTTAATACTGCAGCTCCTTTCCATCAGGTTACTGGAGTGGTGGTGGTGTAGTGGTCTAAACCACATAACTGGTAATCAGAAGGTCGTTGGTTCGAATCCCACACTTAACTCCAGGTTGCTCTGGGGGGATTGTCCCTGTAATAAGTGCACTGTAAGTCGCTTTGGATAAAAAGCGACTTACCTTCTCAGCTTTGTCATCTTCCTCAAGGTCTCTTAGATGAAGGGCATACTTATTTTGTAGCTCTCTGTACTCCGAAAGAGCTAGTGTGCAACAATTACTTTCTCGGAGGCGTACATCTTTTTTCCCGAATTCTCCTGTTGTGTGTAAATGGAATGCATCCAACATTTTGATAATTTTTTTTTTTTTTACGGATATGACGTCGATCCGAGTCCCGAGCTCCAATTTCCGAGACAAATGGAATGCAGTATTAACCCAGCCCAGGTTTCTCATGTTGCTGTTGATATTATTAAGGGGGACGCCAGATCGGATCTCGCCGCGGGCACCAAGTAGGCCTGAACCGCCACTGCCAAACGGTCACAATGTAGAAATCTGAGAAACTACTTGAGGCCTACAGGGGGCACCACTCTCTCTCGCGCGTGTGCGCTCGCCGTGCCAGCTGAAGACAGTCAAGTGACAGTCTCATTTAGTGGGACAGTCCACACTCAACATGCATCCTTAAACTTTAACTAAGAAAAAATGGGTGTGAAAACCTAAATTTGCTGCACAATAACAAGCCGACCTTTCCGCACTTTGCCTCAGGACATTGGGCACACTATTTACAGTATCTATATGATTAATAATAGACATTTCCAGAACACCGTTTAACCGGGCGGCGCCGGAATGCTGTGCGTAAAACTCACCGGTTACGCACTGGCGGCGCCAGTGTTTGGAGAGGCAGCAGAAACACACATACGAGCAGCAGTGATTTCATTCCTCCCTTTGTGTCCTCTAGTAGTTTGAACACAGACACCCGACCGAACTGTGTGATATTTGATAATATTCCTCAGTCCACGCAGAATTGATTTAGTAAGTCATCCGTTAAATTGCGCAACTTTGCAGAAAAGTTACTTTTAAAGCGAAGAGATGCTTATTAATTCCTTACATTTAAAGGACATGCGCATTAGGAGATGAAACTGGGGAATGTCCGTCATTTGTTGTGACCCAGTGTTCAGTTTGTTTAAAAGCGAGTATTTTTAAACAAAAACGCAGTTTTGTGGCCCTGTGTGTGAAGACATTTTGAGTCCCTCATGGATAGAGGAGCTCCTTAAATACTAAGAGGGAGGAGACACGTGATAACTGACACCCTATTATTGAAGCTCCTGTCTGATTACAGTTATTACCGTTATAAAAACTATTATCATCATGGGAGTCAGCAACATGCCAGTTTCTAAATCAGTGGCGGTCCTGGCTCAAATTTGGCCCATGCGAGATTAGGCAGTCCGGTAAATTTGGAAATATATTCGCAGAATAACTAATTACAGAAAATTTATTTAAAAACAAACGACACCTCTTTCCAACCGTAGTAATGTAGACAACGAGCTACAATCTCTAATCCCTAATCCTTTTATTTTAACTTTGAGAATTTATAAAAACAATTCTGTCATACTTTTGTCATAAGTTTTATTGTATCCAATCGAAATTATATTTATCATATCGTCCCATACCCACTTAGCAAACATCACTAACTAGCAGCTCAGACCTGTTCTGTGTCAACAGACGTGTGTGTGTATATATATGTGTGTGCGTGCGTGTGCGCATATATATGTGTGCGCGCGCGCGCGCTCGTGCATGTATGTGTGCGCGCGAGCATGTGTGTATATGAGCGCGTGTGTGTGTGAGTGAGTGTGTGAGTTCTGCATCATAGGTCAGACAGGATATACTTCAATTCATGCCTCAGTTACCTCAGACAGAGCTGTCTGCTTGTTTGTGTAAGTGTATATTTGTGCTGTTCAAATATCTGTCTTAATTATCATCCACAAGAACATTGTTGAGAAATGGTTATCCTCATAAACTCATCTTATTATCATAATCCTATTAAAATCAGTCCCAAATCGTAGATTTGTATGCAGTTGTTCCATCTTATATGTTCTGAATATTAAAAAATGTAAAAATGCTACAGTAAAATCTAAAAGTTAGTTGGTTAACTGATAGTTAGCTTACATTTATGTTATTTAATTCAATGTAATTTTACAATAATATATTGTTAAAAAAATATGTAATAAGATGAACGGATATGAAAATATTTGGCTTTTTCACCGTTCTAACAATAAATAATTTCCATTGAACATGGATTGGATCTATTGAACACATGTCTAATGTATATCAACATTGTTTATATATTTATATATGGTAGTGAACTTCAAAATACTGAATGTTGGTGTACTGGTGGTTGGGAATGGTCCTGATTAAAAAGATTTGCCTGTTGCTGCTCTCTACTGGAAAAACCCATGTACGTACAATGTCTATTTTCACAGGTTTGACACTTTGGCTGTGTTCACAATAACACCATACTATTTCTATTTCTGCAATATGTATACTATTAATGTAGTGTATACTGTATACTATGTATACTGTGCATAGTGTGCTACATTTCTGTTTGAATGGCACCAACAATCATGCCACGGTCCAAATCACTGAGATGACATTTATTCCCCATTCTGATGGTTGATGTGAACATTAACTGAAGCTTCTGACCCGTATATGCATGATTTTATGCACCGCTGCCGCATGATTGGCTGATTAGATAATCGCATGGATGATTGTTGGTGGCAGACGGGCTGGTTTGAGTATTTCTGGGATTTTCACACACAACAGTCTCTAGAATTCACTCCGAATGATGCCAAAAACTAAAAACATCCCGTGAGCGGCAGTTCTGTGGACGGAAGCACCTTGTTGGTGTGAGAGGTCAACTGAGAATGGCCAGACTGGTTCGAACTGACAAAGTCTACAGTAACTCAGATAACCACTCTGTACAATTGTGGTGAGAAGAACATCGTCTCAATGCTGTTCTGAGATGCGGACTGGCGCTGTTTTGACGAGGGGAAGCTACTCAATAGTAGGCAGGTGGTTTTAATGTTGTGGCTGTTCAGTGAATGTAGCATACTACTGTTTGAAATGTTTATTTTTGCGTACTGCGTCTCACACTTTAAAAAAAAATAGCAGACACTACAGTATGATAGATAACAAGATCACAAGATAACAGCCTTATTTGTGTATATATGTGTGTATTATGTGGGCTGGACAAACACCCAATTCCTGTTAGGAACCAGCCAAACCAGATCACTGGTGCATATACAGAATTACAGAGTTTTTGTGAGTGTATTCATGTGTATATTTGAGATATCCTAAGGGCTGTACGTTTATGAATGCTCTGGAAAATCTGATCTCTCTCCCATACAAACCCAAGCTCTCTCTCTCTGTCCATTAGATACATAAACAATGAACAGAAACATTAGTTGGGACCATTCACATGGGCGGTGATGACCACAAACCAATGTAAGACAATCAATACAAGATAACCAACATTGTATTATAGCTATTGCAGTATGATTTTAGTGTAGCTACTTAAATTGCTGAAAAAATGACCTTGATTTATGAACCATTTGTTTTGACAGCTCGTTAGCAACGCTGTTAGCCAGCGTAGCACATGGCGTTTTAATTGATTTCTCATGCCATCCCCTAACCATGTAATCAAAGCCATTCAGAATGTATTTGATGTTTTATGTTGTAGGATTTTGGACCAATGTGATTTCACAGTGGGTATACCGTGAGACACCACAGAAATGGGGACTGACTTCAGCATCTGGACAAAAATCCAAACTTATGTGGAAACGCTTTTCTTGTTTGTCGCATTCTCACGTTTCTTATGGTTGGTACACGGTGTAACGAAACCTTTTATTTCGCTATACTACTTTCAGGGATGGTAAAAGTTTTCTCTTGTCGTAGGGCGAAATCATCAGTTTTTGATTCAAACATTTTTGTTAGAAAATGCTTTAATTTTGCTACCTTTATTCCTCACATGCACAGTAGAACAGCGTATTCCTCCACCGAAAACTGAGCATTTCTAAAGCCCAAAGTATACTTTGATTGTCCGCATCTTCACGCACGGTATGCAAGATGCAAATTTCGTCTGCACCAGTCCATGTCTGTCGAGCATGTTCATATTTGCCAGTGGGCAAATGAAAGGCAATATGGTTAACCAGGAGCTAGATTTTCCAGCACGACGACAACCAGAATTCAGAAATCGGTAGCACAAAGAACAAAATCTGTTGACGTTTCTTACTTCGCACCGAAAGCTTTGAAATAATACACCACATCTGGTCGGGCAGTCGCACAAGATGACATTTTTCATCACAGCCGAAGCTAAAATCGTATCCAAAATTGTAGCATCTGGAGATGTTCGGAACCCCATGCAGCCCACCATGCGACGCTCCATTGGAAATGAATGACTTCCGGTCTATCGTCTGTTGGATGCAGTGAAAGAGCGCCTTAATACTAGGTGTAAACATGGTCTGAGTAAACCCGTGCCTTAAAACGCCCTCGATGGTATTCTTTGGGAAACATTGACCTTATGAGATGGAATTAAACGTATTTGTGCAGATGTATTGTTAGTGTGACATGTTCACCGACAGCCAATTTTTTAGCGATGAACTTTTACACTCGGGCTGTTTTTTAATGTCCGTTTTTTGGTATTCTTGTGGACTTGTTTGACGTCATCACCCCCAAAAAAAAAAGAAAATAGTTAAGAGGTTGTTGGATCTACATATCATAGCACATGCATTTTACGTCCTCATGTATTCCGTTCAGGGATGGATTACCGACCAGGCCAATGGGGCCAGTGCCCGAGGGCCATTGACTACCCGGTGGGGCCCTGGGATTTAAGGTTACACGATCCAGTTTGGCGATTTCCCCCTGCTCGAATACCCATCAACAATGAAAACGACCCCCCGCACCCCACCCCTTCCAGTCAACAACTTTTTGAAGGGGGCCCTTGGAGATAATTTGCCCCGGGGCCTTTGCAAGTCATAATCCGCCCCTGATTCCGTTACTCCCCAACCCTGGTTAGGCAAGATTGACTACTTAAGCCTAACCGTTCTTAGCACTGAGAAACAATGCCTATCTACATCAGGTGTTTTCAACGGAAATCCACTGATATAAACAAGTATATAATTATTATTGTAATGTTATTATTGCTATAACTGCATAAACGTAGTTAGTCACACAATGTTATATAAATACATAGACAGGACCAGAAACGTCAACGCTTTAATAGTGAAGTCAGAAGTTATATAAAAATGTAACAAGCATAAAGATTCAAATGTGTGATTTAGTTAGTAAAATAATGTCATTTCAGACCAACAGGATGATCAAGTGGCTGGAGTAGCTCTGCAGCCCATCAGCAATAGCAAAGGGGCATCTGTTTACTTTCGGTGATACGTGACGCGGACGCTTCCACTGTAGACCGCTTCGTTGATTATAACAGAGCCTATTTGCTTTTGACGCATCTCGTCTGGTGTAGCAGGGCGAAAGCCTAATTTATACAATGGAAGACGCCAAACTTCTTTCTCTGAAACAAACTACATCAAGTAAGAGATCGTACGAGATGGCTCAACTTTTACTTGCACAGAGAAAAATAAACAAACCAACGAATGATACTATAATGATTTTTAGCCCCAAACCCTACACTTAAGCATTATTTTACTAGGAAAATAACTTGTGTGCCATGGAACAAAGAAAGCTTTGGGGTTTGGAACAGGATGAGGGATGTGTATACAAGGTTATTGACATACTGTACATCAGTCATTTGTATTGCATAAATAAATATGGAATCCCAGATAGCATGTCAGGTTTAGATATTTTCATCTGAAAAGCATCACAGTCTAATTAACATCTGCTAAACATCTTAAAGATCAGATTTACAAACATTCTTAATCATAAACGTCTCAAAGGCGAAATATCCTTATTGGCATTTGTCTTATAGACGTATTGCAGGTGAGCAAACAATATTAACGCACACATCAAATAGACGTCTGAGTGATGTATGTGTGCTATCAGGGAGGAGTTCAGACATTTACTTGCTTTTAATAAAGCGTTGGATTGGAGGCTAGCTAAAATCTGGTGCCAGTATTGAAATTCTGTTTGTTGATTGGTTTGTGTAAAAGACGTACCTTTTCGCACGAGCCAAGTCGTACGATATCTTACGATTTCGCCATCTCTAAAGAATTATTATGAGTTGTCTTGAGACTGTTGTCCAAAACTGTGTTTATACTACGCATAGCGTTGTTTCTAAATGTATTCGTTGAGGAAAATAAAGAACGTCACGTCCAAACCACACACATTGTTTTAACCAATCATCAACGCTTTGCGACTAGCTGAGTTCTCCTAGGCCAAGAATTTCAAGGACTCGCTCAATCACTCACCAAACGTCTTTGCAGAACAAAAATGTCAGAAGTTTTAGCTGAAATAAGTATACAGATGTTCTCAAATTAGTTGGTACCCTTACAGCTCATTGACATTATGCTTCATTACTCCTCAAAAGTGATTAAAAGCTATTTTATCATGTATATTTGCATGCCTTTGGTATGTCATAGAATAAAGCAAAGAAGCTGTGAATAGAGATGAATTATTGTACAAAGATATTCTAAAATGGCATGGACACATTTGTTGGTACCCCTTAGAATAGATAAAGTATTATGACTTGCAAAGGCCCTGGGGCCAATTATCTCCAAGGGGCCCCCCTCCACCCAAAAGTTGTTGAGCCGGATGTTCATTGTTCATGCTCAACTTGATGAGCAGGGGGGATTGGGGGGTAGGTGTTTGTTGTTCATGCCCAAAAGGGTTTTCAAGCAGGGGGGATCACCAAACTAGATCACGCAGCCTTAAAGCCCAGGGCACCCCCGGGTAGTCAAGGGCCCCCTGGTAGTCACTGGCCCCTGGGCATTGGCCCGGTCTGTAATCCGTCCCTGAGTATCACACATGTCTACAATCTTGTAATCAGTCATTCAGCCTGTTTAAATGGAGAAAATTAGTCACTGTGCTGTTTGGTATCATTGTGTGCACCACACTGAACATAGACCAGAGAAAGCAAAGGAGAGAGTTGTCTGAGGAGATAAGAAAGATAGTAATAGACAAGCATGGTAAAGGTAAAGGCTACAAGACCATCTCCAAGCATCTTGATGTTCCTGTGACAACAGTTGCAAAAATTAAGAAGTTTAAGGTCCATGGAAATGTATCCCACCTCCCTGGTGGACCCTGGTATCCCACAAGGATAACTGCCAAAGAGATACAAGGTGAAGATACGTCAGATTCTGATCGCACCATCCGTCGCTTTTTGAGCAAAAGTGGGCTTCATGGAAGAAGACTATCAAGTCATTCTGGAGCGAAACTACCCATTGTCAGAAACCTCTGTCTCAGTCGCAGGTCATAGGTCCTCCAACAGGATAATGACCCAAAACACACAGCTAAAAGCACCCAAGAATGGATGAGAACAAAATATTGGACTATTCTGAAGTGAACATCTTTGGAAAGAGCTGAAACTTGCAGTCTGGAGCAGGCACCCATCAAACCTGAGATAGCTGGAGCAGTTTGGTCCAGAGGAGCGGGCCAAAAGTGAGAGCTACAGAAAACATTTGATTGCAGTGATTGCCTCTAAAGGTTGTGCAACAAAATATTAGGTTAAGGGTCCCGTCATTTTTTGTCAATGCCATTTTTATTTGTTGTTATTATATACAATATTATGTTGAATAAAAAATCTAAAGTCTGATTTCTATTCAATATGGAATAAACAATGGTGGAAAATTGGGCATTCTTTGATTTTTGTGGAGGATGACCAACAAATTTGAGCACATCTGTATGTGTATATATGTGTATATATATATTTAGGCACCCAGTATGTATAAATTAGCCTTTAAAAAAGTTCTGACAGTGTCCGAAATTATGCATTGCAGTTGTGCAGGTAGACCGCTCACAAGATGGCCAGATGACTCAAAACATCCAGTCAACGCCGTCAATGTGTATCGTATAGTCTGACATAATGTTGCACCGTGTGTCATGGCTTTTACCCAAGATCTCATTGGGATCATGTCATTCAGTCAATGTAAATTACCATAAAAATCGTAGACCATGCACCCAGCTTAAGACGTCAAATCGTGTTTTCAAATGTTGTGGCTGGGAAGCGCATCGAAAAAGAATGTGGCCATAATTGGCCAATAACAGTTGATCGCTACCAGTGTGATTTGCTAAGAATAGGCACTTGTTAAAAGGCAACATTGGCAATTGGCCCAAGAGAATAGTGCCCATCTTCACCATTGGCACTGAAAAATCATGTATGGGCGGGGTCCAGTGCCGTCCAATCCCAGACCAGTCTGAAGTTGATTGGCGCACACTAGTCATGTTCAGTCAAGATGTCAAAAAGAATCCCTATCTTTATGTGTCTTAAAAAACGGGAGTCTCAAGTCTTTATTTTGAGTGCTAAATGGCATACTTGGTCTTGTGGCCTTTGCTTCCATGTGTCCGAGAAGTCCATGAGACCATAGAGTGTCCCATTTGTCATTTTAAGGATAAAAAATAGCCCTCTTTGTCGTCCGAAATGCACCCTCGATGTCCATTATACGAAGCCTGTTGCATTGTGTCACAAAAGTGTGGACTCGAAGGAGGACCGCAAGGGCTGAGGGCCGAAATTAGGACGGGCCGACGTGTCTTCAGTGTGTTAGCCCAGCGATGAGGTCATCGATTGGAGCGGTCTCTGCTGGGTCCAGTAATCTGAATGCGTGACTGAAGGTAATGAAGTGTGTGAACAGCGTGTTGAGGTGAGGGTGTAAGTCCATGGCGATGGCATCTTGGTAGTGGGCACTGAACAGGTGAGCCAGAGTACGGAAGAGCATTACAAAGACCTTCTGAATCAGGAACATGAATCCAGGAGGGAATGATGAGCCTAGACACACACACACACACACACACACACACACACACATTTACTTGGCATCTACAGTGCATAAGTATAGTCACTATAGCCGAACCTTTCTCCAAACCCTCCACGTGTTTAGTTTTCTTGCATTTTTTTAATTTTAAAAGAATATTTGGTTTTCAATACAAGTTGAGATCAATCGACAGCGTTTCGAGGTTACAGTGAGGCACTTACAGTGGAAGTGAATGGGGCCAATTTTTTGGAGCGTTTGAAGGCAGAAATGTGATGATTATAATTTGATAAAAGCACTTGCATTAAATGTTATCATGCATATTGTTTACTTTGTCTTGTGGCTATACTTTTAAAATGTTTACGGATCGTCCCATTCACTTCCATTGCAAGTGTCTCACTGTAACCCATTTATTTATTTATTTTTATAAAGAAAAGGAGGGACAAGTCCAAATGTAGTTTTGTTCTGTCAATATTCTGCCACAAACTTGTATTGAACACAGAATATTCCTTTAATCTTATAGTATTTACTTCATTTCTGAGTTGATTTCCCAGCTGAAAGCACTCCTGAATGTCTTCAAAAGGATGTTTTGTCAGATTTAGCTCACTTTTGGGTACAATTCATGACCTTGAGTGGCTTTTTGCTTTTAGATAATGGAGGAATGACCCCAAAATACTGTCTTCAACAAATTGGACTTTATTATTAACACCACAAAATGAAAAAATGACTAGAAATAACAATTGAAAAACTATATACAAGACTTTGCTTTGTTAATAGCTACAAACGGCCCTGATAGAATATAACAATTCATTTTGTAAGATTAATCGCCATTTAATTTATGACATTCATTTCTAAATGCACTTAAAATCTTTTTTTTGTTTTAGTAGTAGAAATTTTGGTAACACTTTACATTAAGGTTGTATTCATTGTAATGGTCTGTACTTATATAGCGCCTTTTTAACCAAAGCCCTTTACAGTGTCCCACACACACCAATGATGGCAGAGCTGCTATGTAAGGTGCTAGCCTGCCATTGGGAGCAACTTGGGGTTCAGTGTCTTGCCCAAGGACACTTTGGCATGTGGAGTCATGTGGGCCGGGAATCAAACCATTAGTGGCCGACCCGCTCTACCACCTGAGCCACAGCTGCCACAGCATATATTAATCTTTGTAAATGTTAGATAATAGAAATACAATTGTTCATTGTTAGTTCATTGGTTAACAGTGACCAATGTTAACAAATGAAACCTTATTGTAAAGTGTTACAGAATGTTTAAGCATCATACCTGCCCTGGTGGGAAACACGCGTTCGTCTGTAAGCAACTGCTGAATGTAGGACATGGCGTAATCGATGTAGAGTGTCGCTGAACACTTTAATTTCTTCCCCTGTTCATCCGTCCATTCATACAAACTGAAAACACATATGAATACATCCATACTTCATGACTCATTTTGAATGCATCCCATAATCGTATTTACAATGTTATAGTAGTTTACACCAAACTACTATAGTTAGTATAGTTATGGTATTTCCACTGTCATCAAAAAGCTTTTCACACTGTTTGAAGATCCCATATGAATTTTTCAATGTTATTGCTGTAACTGGTATTATGGTAGAATTTATAGTTGCAATGGTAAGATTTTGCCAGGGTACACACATTACATGGTACTGAGTATGAGCTGATATCGCCTCATTTTGTTAATTTTTATGCTAGTTTGTTGTGTGTTTTCCTCACATGTTTCCAGGGCTTTTGGCAGTCGGACATGCATTTGTGGAGCAGAAATCAGACAGAGAGCTGATGAGGAGAGTTGCATGCTGGAAGAATGCGACAGCTGGAAGAGATGGTGAGACAGAGAGTTAACGCAGTTTTAACTGTTGTGTCCAGTTGCATGTTTATGTTGGTCTGTTTGTGTCTAAGTGGATGGTTCTTGGCCAGAATAAGCTGCAAAAGACTTAATGCTGATAGTCAAAATAAATGCACTTCTGAACATTATACATACGTTAGCGTTAGATACAATATTTTTTAAATGTTCCCGCTGAATTAGTCTCATCTAGGCACTTTTGTGAGTGTGATAATACAATTTCGTATGTTTGTAATTAGGCTGTGTGCAGTTGCAGAGGTGAGTAGTAACGAGCTACATTTACTCAGTTACATTTACTTGAGTAAATGTTTGGAGAAAAGGTACTTTTAAGAGTAGGTTTAATAGTGGGTACTTTTTACTCTTACTCAAGTAAATTTCGAATGACATTTTATTTACTTTTGCTTTGTTACCATGGGCAACGCTCCTTTCGTTACATTTCTGTTTTTGTTTAAATACGTTTTAATAAATGCATCATTTATTGAGAGATTTCTGAACCTTACAGTTGCGCTCTCACTCGGGTCAAGCTCGTGGCAGCAGCAGCAAGTGCGCCAAACAAACTCATTAATCGTTCAATGATCTAATTTTACACCAAGACAAGTGGATATTTCAGGATTGCAATTGCAGCTCCAACTTATGTAAACTTGTTGCGGCGAGTTTTGGCGATTGTGATAACGTGAGCTTGTTTGAGTTGTGGTGATGGACATTTTCGGTGTGATTCTGTAACTGTGGGCTAAAGACATCAGTTTCTATGCAAGCATTTTTATATCAGCGCCTACTATATAAATCCATGTAAACATCCGCGTTGTGTAAATGCATTTTGCTCTGTCTATACCGTGCGTGTGTGACTACTGGTGCACACCGTACAGTAACTTTGCGTTTGACAGATGCGGCTCGTATTTCTAATGGACAACAGAGAACAAGCTCTGAACTTAAATAAGCCTAACATGCTTCCAAATACAGAGATAATGTGCAGTTTACCCTTAATGGACAGAACTAATGATATCAATTCTGTCTACACTGAATATACTGCAACCGAATCATTTAGGACTTTAAAACGCTGTGAAATAGCAAAGGTTGCCATTTAATAAAAGCATGATCTTGCTTCTTTATATTCAGCGTGATGTATGATTGGGCCGGTGGAATATTGTTTGCGTTTTTCACTGTAATAATGAAAAGAAACTGGTTTCCAAACTTCTCTTCTAACTTCTAAAGTGCCCTTAAAAGTGATAGTTCAGCCATAAATGTTCTGTCATCATTTCCCCACTCTCATGTTGTTCCAAACCAGTGTGACTTTCTTTATTTTGTGTAAATAAAGAATGCAATGAAAGTAAATGGTGATTATAAGGCTAACATTCTGCATTGAAGGAAGGAAGTCATAAAGGTTTGGAACAACATGAAAGTGAATATTGAACATTTCCTTTTATTATTATTATTATTACTCTGAAATACATGTTAAATATGTGTTCATTAATGGAATATTGAAGATTAAACACAGTATATTGTTACATATGAAAGTAACTAGTTACTCACTACTTGAGTATTCTTTTAATTTGATACTTTTAATTACTCAAGTAATTATTAACATCATTACTTTTAGTTGTACTTGAGTTATTATTTATTTTTAAAGTAACTGTACTTTTACTTCTGGTTGCTCTACCCAACTCTACCCAACAGTTGTAAAATAGCATTCACGTGGTGTGTGTGTGTGTGTGTGTGTGTGTGTGTGTGTGTGTGTGTGTGTGTGAGTGAGATTGAAGACACACTGTTTGTTGCTATCCACTCCTGCTGGTCGAGGCCATGTGGCAGTGCAGAGAGGGTCAGGAGGTCAACGTCAGTGATGCGTCTGGACAGGAAGTGATGTTGCAGGTAAGGTTTAACCTCAGCAGATGTGATTGGATGTAGGCTGTTGTTTTTTCTGTTACACACAAACAAACACAGTTAAAAAAAATCCTAAAGCAATGATACTGGAATTTCTATGATACTCAGTGGCAAGAAAAATTATGTGAACCCTTTGGAATTAGCTGGTTTTCTGCATTAATTGGTAAAAAAAAAAGTGTTCTCATCTTTATCGAAGTCACAAGTATAGACAAACACAATGTGCTTATGCTAACAACACTCAAACCATTATAATCTATCATGTCAGCCCCAAATCATGATGCTCCCCCCGCCGTACTTCACCGTTGAGATGATGTTAACATGTTGGTACGCTGTGCTATTTTTACATCATACGTAGTGCTGCGTGTTCTTCCCAAACAATTCAACCTTAGTTTCATCAGTCCACTAAACATTTTCCCAGTAGTGTTGTGGAGTGTCAAGGTGGTCTTTGGCAAACTTCAGGTTCGCAGCAATGTTTTTGTTGGAAAGCAGCGGCTTCCTTCATGATGTCCTGCCATGAACACCATACCTGTTTAATGTTTTCTGTATAGAAGACTCATGAACAGAGATGTTAACCAGTTCCAATGATTCCTTCAAGTCTTTATCTGTCACTCTAGGGTACTTTTTACCTCATTAAGCATTCTGCAGTGTCCTTTGAGTCATCTTGGCTGGACGGCCACTTCTAGAGAGAGTACCTATAGTAGTAAATCATCTCCATTTATAGACAATTTGTCTGTGGACAGATGAATATCTAAACTCTTCAAGATAACTTGGTAATGCTTTCCAACTTTACTAATGTCAACAATTCTTGATCATAGGTCTTCTGAGATCTCTTGGTCCACATCAGCAGATGCTTCTTGTGAATAGCGAACTCAAAATGTTTAAGTGCTTTTTATAAGTCAAAGTAGCTCTAACCCACACCTCCAAACTAGTTTCATTAATTGGACTCCAGGTTTACCAACTCCTGACTGTAAATAGCTTTTTTTGACATCGTTAGTTTGTGGGTTCACATACTTTTTCCAAATTACACTGTGAATGTTTGAATGATGTGTTCAATATGTAAAAGAACAATACAATAATTTGCGTGTTATTAGTTATTAGTGTTTGTTCATTATTGTAACTTTTTTAAAAATGTTATTGTAAATATTTTAAGACAAATGTATAAAAATAAATGAAGGTAATTCCAAAGGGTTCACATACTATTTCTTGTCACTGTAATTACATTATAATAACAATATGTATTATTAATTATTATACATTTATAAATATAATATAATTACTGTAGAATTACCCTAGTTCTCTGCCATATATATATATATATATACAGTGAGGAAAATAAGTATTTGAACACCCTGCTATTTTGCAAGTTCTCCCACTTAGTAATCATGGAGGGGTCTAAAATTGTCATCGTAGGTGCATGTCCACTGTGAGAGACATAATCTAAAAAAAAAATCCAGAAATCACAATGTATGATTTTTTAACTATTTATTTGTATGATACAGCTGCAAATAAGTATTTGAACACCTGAGAAAATCAATGTTAATATTTGGTACAGTAGCCTTTGTTTGCAATTACAGAGGTCAAACGTTTCCTGTAGTTTTTCACCAGGTTTGCACACACTGCAGGAGGGATTTTGGCCCACTCCTCCACACAGATCTTCTCTAGATCAGTCAGATTTCTGGGCTGTCGCTGAGAAACACAGAGTTTGAGCTCCCTCCAAAGATTCTCTATTGGGTTTAGGTCTGGAGACTGGCTAGGCCACGCCAGAACCTTGATATGCTTCTTACAGAGCCACTCCTTGGTTATCCTGGCTGTGTGCTTGGTCATTGTCATGTTGGAAGACCCAGCCTCGACCCATCTTCAATGCTCTAACTGAGGGAAGGAGGTTGTTCCCCAAAATCTCGCAATACATGGCCCCGGTCATCCTCTCCTTAATACAGTGAAGTCGCCCTGTCCCATGTGCAGAAAAACACCCCCAAAGCATGATGCTACCACCCCCATGCTTCACAGTATGGATGGTGTTCTTGGGATGGTACTCATCATTCTTCTTCCTCCAAACACGGTTAGTGGAATTATGACCAAAAAGTTCTATTTTGGTCTCATCTGACCACATGACTTTCTCCCATGACTCCTCTGGATCATCCAAATGGTCATTGGCAAACTTAAGACGGGCCTTGACATGTGCTGGTTTAAGCAGGGGAACCTTCCGTGCCATGCATGATTTCAAACCATGACGTCTTAGTGTATTACCAACAGTAACCTTGGAAACGGTGGTCCCAGCTCTTTTCAGGTCATTGACCAGCTCCTCCCGTGTAGTTCTGGGCTGATTTCTCACCTTTCTTAGGATCATTGAGACCCCACGAGGTGAGATCTTGCATGGAGCCCCAGTCCGAGGGAGATTGACAGTCATGTTTAGCTTCTTCCATTTTCTAATGATTGCTCCAACAGTGGACCTTTTTTCACCAAGCTGCTTGGCAATTTCCCGTAGCCCTTTCCAGCCTTGTGGAGGTGTACAATTTTGTCTCTAGTGTCTTTGGACAGCTCTTTGGTCTTGGCCATGTTAGTAGTTGGATTCTTACTGATTGTATGGGGTGGACAGGTGTCTTTATGCAGCTAACTGACCTCAAACAGGTGCATCTAATTTAGGATAATAAATGGAGTGGAGGTGGACATTTTAAAGGCAGACTAACAGGTCTTTGAGGGTCAGAATTCTAGCTGATAGACAGGTGTTCAAATACTTATTTGCAGCTGTATCATACAAATAAATAGTTAAAAAATCATATATTGTGATTTCTGGATTTTTTTTTTTAGATTATGTCTCTCACAGTGGACATGCACATATGATGACAATTTCAGACCCCTCCATGATTTCCAAGTGGGAGAACTTGCAAAATAGCAGGGTGTTCAAATACTTATTTTCCTCACTGTATATATATATATATATATATATCATATTTATTAAATATATGTACTATATATAGAAAGGTTTTGTCACATTTGGCTCACAGCTGGGGACCTTTAGTGGATTGTTGGTTTTAAATAACTGAGGCAGCAGTAATATGATTGAATTGCTCAATATTTAATTTAATTTTACTGAATTTAATTTAATTACAATTATTGCAATTATTATTATTATTATTATTTTTTACATACAATAATATAACATTTACATTCGTTTATTTAATCTTTACATTAAATTAATAAAATAAATTTAATAATTAAATTTAGCTATTTAAAACATGAAGTAACGATCAAAAATTCTGAAGCAATTAAAATAGAATTTCTATTATAATAAAGCCACGCCCACACTAATTACGCCTCTCATTCACACTGAAACTAACTGTGTGTTTACTAGTCGATTTAAAAGCACAAATACACCATGTGGTCTCAATTAATAAGGCCATGCCTGCATGCATAGCGCTTATGAAAGAATTGGCAAAATGTTATTTAGAGGTGGATTTAGATGGAGAGTGTGTGTGTATATATATATATTAGCATCTCACAACGTTTCAAAAGTATGTATTGTCAACTACCTATAGATAAACCTGGCACATGGCTCAATAAAAGTGTGACAACATGCCCCAACCTGACTTTCATTTAAAATACATTTGCCCCAAGAACACATTTAAACCTTTCCATCAAAATCTATATAGTTATATAGTTGACCCCTGCCTCAATGTATGCCGGTGTGCTTTGATTTATGTTCGCTAGTTTGTTGAGCCATTCCAGAAATATGATAATAGTGAATATTCACTTCAGAGGGTAAAAGTTAAGAGGGCTAACTTGAGAGTGAACATACAAAACCTCAGCTAGAGGAAACACACATTTGCACACTTGAAATTTTGCTCCAAATCTTATTTTTACTGAGATATAGCGCTTGTGGCAACTTCCCTGTGACATCTAGCCCCGTTCTCCTCTACTGTATATTTAAGGAGATTTGGCAAGCTGCAGAGTGCAGGTCTCACGCTCAAATTTCAATGATTTCTCTGTCGCAGTACAGCTGTCTGCTAGTTAATATTTGTTTAAAATAGTTTTGCTGAGGCGCACAGCAAACAGTTTGAGACCACACACACACACACACACACACACACAGAGTGTGGCGTTACACAAGGACACACATGGCTGTAGTTTATTTTCTAAAGTGTGCACACGGGGTTGTTCATTTCAGGTGTGATTATGTAGCGTGTGTGTGCACGTGTCTTCCGTCCGCATTAGCGAGCAAACGAGCACAATATCCTTAAAAGTCAGCAGCTTCCTTCCATAGACAGCCCTAATTTCCCTGTATGCAAAAGCCACACGCATGAAGGGAACACACTGGCCTAGAATGTGTTTACACAGAGACTGAGGAATCTGAAAACGGGAGCGCCAACCTCCGAATTCAACCTTGAAATAACTGATAGTGTGTGTTTGTGTGTGGAGGGTGTTTGACGGGATGGCCTTGCCCTAATTGATAAAAAACAGACAGTGATGTGGTGTATCTGACTTTTGTATAGTTTCCCCAAAAAGTACTTGGACACTTAAGCCATTTTTTCCCTGTAGATGTATGAATGTATTTGTAGATTTTAGAAATGAATGAATGTCATCGCATTAGATAACTGATGTAAGCATCCTCCAGTACAGTATTACAGACACCGTCAGTGCCTGAGTTGGCAGAGAATCGCCTGTATTGGTGGAGATTTACATTGTCATCTCACACATGCATGAATCCAACACCTCTGTGAGTGATTGATTATAGTTTATTGTTGCAAGATTATTTGTTGTTTAGATTATTTTCAGTTTAGTTAAAAATATTTTTTAGTTTTGTAAATGTTTAGTTTAGATTTTTTGTTTTAAAATAAAAATGGTTTCATTTAAACTTAACTAAACAAAAACATTCAGATATAGATAATATATAGTTACATTTTGTGTTTGGTTTAGTTTTTAGTTTTCAATTTAGTTTAATTTAGTTTTGTTTAGTTTTCAGTTTAATTTTGTTTTGTTTAGTTTTCAGTTTAATTTTGTTTTGTTTAGTTTTCAGTTTAATTTTGTTTTGTTTAGTTTTCAGTTTAATTTTGTTTTGTTCAGTTTTCAGTTTAATTTTGTTTTGTTCAGTTTTTAGTTTAATTTTGTTTTTTTCAGTTTTTAGTTTAATTTTGTTTTGTTCAGTTTTCAGTTTAATTTTGTTTTTAGTTTTTAGTTTTCAATTTAGTTTAATTTTGTTTTGTTTTATTTCGTTTTCAATTTTGTTTTTAGTTTTCAGTTCAATTTTGTTTTTAGTTTTCAGTTTAATTTTGTTTTTAGTTTTCAGTTTAATTTTGTTTTGTTCAGTTTTCAGTTCAATTTTGTTTTGTTCAGTTTTCAGTTCAGTTTTGTTTTGTTCAGTTTTCAGTTCAGTTTTGTTCTGTTCAGTTTTCAGTTCAGTTTTGTTTTTAGTTTTCAGTTCAGTTTTGTTTTGTTTAGTTTTTAGTTCAATTTTGTTTTGTTCAGTTTTCAGTTCATTTTTGTTTTTAGTTTTTAGTTTAATTTTGTTTAGTTTTCAGTTTAATTTTGTTTTTAGTTTAATTTTGTTTTGTTAATGTTTAGTTTAGATTTTTCGTCTAGTTTTTAGACGAAATTTTAACTAAACAAAAAAAATAAACTATAGGTAATGTATAGTTACATTTTGTGTTTGGTTTTTAGTTTTTAATTTGGTTTGGTTTTTTTATATTTTGTTTTTAGTTTTTTAAATTTAGTTTCATTTTGTTTAGTTTTCAGTTTAATTTTGTTTAGTTTTCAGTTTAATTTTGTTTTTAGTTTTCAATTTAGTTTAATTTTGTTTTGTTTTATTTCGTTTTCAATTTTGTTCAATTTTGTTTTTAGTTTTCAGTGTAATTTAGTTTTGTTTAGTTTTCAGTTTAATTTTGTTTAGTTTTCAGTTTAGTTTTCAGTTTAATTTTGTTTTGTTTTCAGTTCAATTTAGTTTTTAGTTTTCAGTTTAATTTTGTTTAGTTTTCAGTTTAATTTTTAGTTTTTAATTTGGTTTGGTTTTTTATATTTTGTTTTTAGTTTTTTAAATTTAGTTTAATTTTGTTTTGTTTAGTTTTCAGTGTAATTTAGTTTTG